>NW_008237885.1:4192014-4193121 GCF_000691975.1 Corvus brachyrhynchos | reverse complement strand
CTCCCTCTTCCAAGCCATGATTGTTTGCTGGCGCTTTGGTATCCTGACTTAGAAACATAAATGTTGCATATGTGACACAACCAAAATAATACGTTGGCCACATTATGAAGAACGCAGCCTTAAAAGAACAATACTTTAAGTATTGCAAAGTGTTTCAGCTAAAAGAAGGTTCCAGAGGGCTAAGAGAGCAGAACATCTGTTGCAATGTGCTTTGAGATACTCCAAACTGAGTCTAGGGAGAAGGGATGGAGTAAAAACTATGTGATTCTTCCTATCCATCTAAAAGGACATGGAAGGACAGTTTCCCACGGGGGAATTTCTTTGCCTCTTTAAACATTACACAAAATTAAACTCTCCGTTCCCACTTGGTGAACTCTTCCATAGTCATGCAATGAGCAGAAATAAACAAGGGTGATGCACCCAATGGATCGATCTGTGAGCAAATAGGTACACGCAACTTAGTGGTACTGAGATTATACACTAAGAAGTGTGTCATGGACAATACCAAATGCTAGATATAAGTACCTGGGTCTCTGTGGATCTGCTAGACGGGAAACAGGGACTTCTCCTTGAAGCATGTTATTAGAACAGTAACATGTAACCATTATAATTTAATATTTATTATTCATCAAGTTGGTTTTTTTTTTTTAATTTAAACCCAGTATTATGCTACCTAGTTTATTATTATCTTCTTTGGTTGAAAAATTAGAACGTATGTTAAAACTGTTAACATTTTTTTTTCACTTTTGGTCACATTTTCCCTAAACTCTATTACTCCAGCTCTATCCAACTGTAAGTCCTGATAAGAGTTGTGTTACAAACCTCTCAGCTTAAACAGAGACATCACTGCAGTATAGACCGAAGAAAATTAGGTCCCCTTAGTCTTTGTCTCTTGATTATCCATACTGCTTAATTTTTAATTTACTCATGAGCTCTCTTCTCAGAGAAACTTCTAATTCCCTCTAGGACAAACCTGGATGTAATTCTGCTGTATAGCTCATACCAGAGGCTACTTCCAAAAGGAAATTTCAAAGACTACATGAAACTGACTTCTGCCTGCTGTAGATAATACCACACTTGGTAAATTGTGCACCCTGTAACATCCCC
>NW_008237885.1:4168888-4191916 GCF_000691975.1 Corvus brachyrhynchos | reverse complement strand
GTAGCAGGGAATGTAAACAACCAAGCCACCTGCAACCTTGGAAAGTCTTGTTTATGGTACAGTAGGAAAATATTTTGATAATGGATGTTTTAGGATTTTGGCCAATCACCCTCAAGGGGTGGCTGGTCCTTTGTCCAATTGGACCATGAAGAAAAAAGTCTATAAAAGAGTTTGTAAAATAATTAAATAAATCAATCTTGCTGCACAATTCCTGCCTGTTGGATCTTCTCCTCCTCCTCCTCCCTATGGCTACGGGACACGGTGATATACTCTAGGGCCCAGGCCTGTGGTAATATACCATGGGACACACTATATAGACCTTGAATTTAATGCCATAAAGACATTATTTCATTTAACTAAATTACATTCCTCACATTGTTTGAGAAACTTTCTACTGGGTCCAAGTCCCACTATGCACATGTAAGGAAAACTAATTAGATCCTAGGGCTAAAAAGATGCTTTTTGCCACATGGAGGCAAAAGTGGACCTAGTCAAGTTCTAGGCAGTGCAGATGCCATCACTCTCCTGTTGAATGTCTGTCTCCCTGGAAAAATACAGGCATGAGCCATCCTGCAGCACCAAACTTTGAAGCAAGAGGCTGCTCTCTGGAGATCTCTTCAGTAGCATAGATGAAGCTGGTAGATCTGAGATGTCTGCATTTATATTGCATGTATTTCAACTATTCTAAAGAATTCATAGATGAAAATAATTGTTTGTATACAGTAATGATAATAATAATTTACACAAAATAAATATATATAGCAATAGTGGCTTTTGGATTTTGGGGTTATTTTTTTTCCTGATAGATAGGGTCTAAGTTCATCATAAAACAATCAACAAAAGACTATAATAACTTCTTTTTCTAACCTTTATGTAAGCATCTTCAAAATTAGTGGATTATTCACTTGGGCTTTGCACAGCCTTGTCTTGCCCTCTGCCTTATGACAAAGTCAAGAAGTAACTGTTACCCAGTGAACAACCACTCAATTTGACACTACTCTAACTTCACACTGAGAAAATTTTAAAAATTATAAATTTGACTAAGTTTCAAGACAAAACTAAGCTAACAGCACTCATACATCAAATCAGCATATCTTCCTTCTTTAATACAACTCCACAGATTTCACGGAGGACCAATTTGCTGTTCAATGAGAGTACCATGTATAATGAAATTTGTAAGATTTAATATGTTTGGTCCACAATGCAATTTCAAAGATCTAGAAAGGTAAAGAGACAAAAAAAAAAAAAAAAAAAAAAAAAAAAAACGCAAACTAAATTGTCTGTTCACATCAGACAAAACTATTCATATCACAAAGACTTTCAGGTTTAAATAATGATTAAATATTAATGTATGAATAATAAAATTAAGCAATTAGTTTTTTAGTAGCCTAGTATATAGAAAACTGGAGGAAGGTGTCAGAGACTGGAAAGTCAAGACATCTTGGGATGCTTGGATTGTCTGGTAGGGGGCAGGTCAGGCCTTGCTTTTGGTGAGGTAGTGCCCTGCCCTCCTTACCCACCAGGCCCACAGTGTCTGCCCATCCTGGAACACTGGAGGCAGCCCCCCAGTATTGCCTGACCCAGCCCCTGAGCGGCCAAGTGACCGGAAGTCCCACCTGGGAGGAAGACCCATGATGGGCCAGGGGTTTAAGAAAGCAGACCACAAGGCAAGCATGTTGATCTTTAACCCTACCTTCATCTTGGAGTTTTCTATCTCTTACACTGCTGGAACCCAGGAGCTGGTAGCTATAAATGTGTTTTTCTATACCTTTCCATTCTGTCTTTCTCCCTTTCTTCTTCTCCCAACTCTCTTTTCATAGAAAGTAACATTAAATGGGTTTAAAAGTTGCTGAGCAGAATGGGCTAAAACTATGCTGTGATAAGTGTTTTATGTTGTACTAAATCATTTGCAAAAATTCCCTGATTTTCCATAGTTTGCCAGTAAACTTTTGTGTGATTTTTACCTCTTGAGAATATCTGGTTGGTATTTCTCCCGTGCATCTACCCAGCGCAAAAGAACCTTAGTTTAGCCCCATACATGAAGAGTCCAGGGTGTTACAGAAGGTGATAGTATCTCTTTGGAGACGTCATTAAGATACCATTGATGGTAGTTTCCCCTATATAAAAAGATGCGCCACAAAAGAGCTGTTTACAGTAGTTGCAAAATCTGTTTGTACTGTTTCTTATATTTAGCATCATAAACTGAAGACAGTCTATTTCAACCAGGTATTGCTCTACCTTTTTCATAAATATTACACTTAATAGTACATAAGCATTCTAAATATTACAATGGGAAAAGTTATTTTACTTTTATCCTTTTACTAACTTGCATGTTCTTATTCTGTTTTTATCACAGTTTCCAGTATTGTGATCTCTTTAGGTTTATATGGAAAATGTTGAAATAAATTAAAGATCACAGTCTATTGTATTCCAGGAAGAAAGATCAATGGGCTTTCTGAAGGCAAACTAAGATATCAGAAAGGATGTATTTAGGATAATGAGAAATTTCTGCCACAGCTCATATTTATCAAAATTTGTAATTCAAGCCTGATGCTGAAAGTCATATGCATGCCAATAATCTTTATTTTGTGTGTTATCCATCAGCTTCAATATCAGTGGGTAGTGAAGCTTTAGTATTATTCATCTCTATTGTCCTGGGGTGACTATATGATACTGTATTGCCTTATCGCCTGCCCTATGCCAGACATGAATCCTGTGCCTTTCTGTGTCTTTAAGCTGGGTCCGAGAGAAAAGGAAAAAAAGAGAGCAGAGCGGTTTTGTGTTCAAGGACACACACACTCTCCTGCGTTCATGTGGCGGAGCTGAGGAAGCACCTTCCTGCTTTTAGCAAGCTCTCGGCTCCTTTTCTCGGGAGAGAGATGGGAGAGTTAAAACTCACTGCTTTTTAGCTAGCTTCTTGTTGGTAGCCGAAGCAAGGAGTTTCCTGGGACTTTGGCTGCTTCTTCTTCTCTTCTGGATTGTTCAGCAGCACCAGAAGATCACTTAGAGGCCTTACATCCCAGCCCAGGGAGGCTCAAGCTGCATCCTAGCTCCGGAGAGAGAGCAAAGCCATCACATACAAAGAACTTGGAAACTACCCAGGTTTTCTTCACAGCAAAAGGTTTTATTATTTAGCATTATTCATTCTTTTTTCCGTGCCTGCGTGCACTTTACTTGTTAAATAAATAGGGGTTTTTTCACTTTCCTCCAAGGAATTTCCTTCCAAACCTGGTGGGGGAGGGGCTTCTGAAACCTTTCTCTCAGAGAACATTAATTTTGGACGTTTTTCCTCCAAATTTTTCTCAAACTAATCCATCTATAAATATTAAGATATCAGCTTTACAAACCTAAATGTGAGTCACAGATAGTATCACTACTTCTTGGACAAAGGTGCTGAGCCAGTTGCACATGAAGATTTTTGGAAGTATGATTCAGAACAGTGAGGCAGCTCCAAACACACTTAGATGCCTGTGATCAAGATGTCTTGCTGAGCCAGTTGCTTGAATCTCCACTGGAGATAATAGAGAACTAGTCAGTGGGTGGATGTGGTCATTTGAACTTAGAGAACAACCCAGTAGACCAAATCTGTGTATTTATTTCAGAATTAACTGAACAGCTCTGTAGCCTTCATTTGGTTGTAGTTACAAACCAAATAAAATATGAAGAACAATAGTGTTTTTAAGAGAAGATGAGAGATACATAATATATTTTCCTCAATGACCATGGCATAAAATAACATATCCTATTTCTACATGAATTTGACATTCTTCTTCTGCTGCCAATATTCAGATCAAATATCTTCAGCAAAACTGAAAAGTTTTTGCAAGCAAATACCTCTCTTGTTGTGCTTACTATTTAGGAAAGAAACCAGACAGAAATAAAACATGTTCAACCTGTGATCTATGATACATGTCCAATATTAATCTTATTTAACTTTGAAAATATTAATAAAGCAAAATGTCTATGGGTGTCTCTTCCAAGGGTAGTTAGACTGCCATCACCATTTATCTTTTCTTAATTATCTAGACTGTTGTTGCTTTGTATAGCATTTTAACATTTGATGTGGTTTTGAATAATTCTCACGTAGTGCCAGCAAGGTCAGTGCAAATTCTTATTCTTTAGTACTCCATGTCACACACCAGGCAATGCCTCGGGAGTTTCCTGCTCTTGCTGCATCAAGTCCTTCATCTCTATTAGTGCACATGAGTTTCAGGAAGCCCTCAGAGAGCATGTGAGTGAAGAACTGGAAAACATTAAAACATGGTTTGGAACTGCTAAAACAAAATTCCACTTGTTTATATAAGAGAGGAACTTTCAATTACAATAAGACTTTAAGCTTGAATGTTATGAAAGGTGAAGGACTTCCTGGTTGCTGTGTATTTCTGACCTTAATCCTTATCTTCATGGGTACAATACAAGATAAGAGTAAAGGTAGTGGAATTCCAATGTGGAACTAAAGAGTGGAAAATTTAAAAAAATATCTAAGTCAGTTTTGGCAAAGGGGGATGGTCTTAAATACATACAAGATGTATTTTTTTAATATGCTTTCCTGAAAAAAAAAATACATTACTTTGAGATTATTGCAATTTCTATAGTGACAAATACTTTCATGGCTTGATCTTAGATTTTTTTTTTCATTTTTTCTCTAACAGGCAGAAATGATTTATAGTTACTCAGGTAATTTCAAGGAAATATTTGTTTGTGTGCTGTTATTTTGGTTGGGTTGGGGTTTTTTTGTTTTGTTTTTTGGTTTTTCTTTTCATGGAGTGGTTTTGGTATTTTTTTTCCCCCTCGGCATTTTGGTAATCATAGGGGAATGCAATTGTGCATGACATAGTACTGAATGAACTCCTGTATAAAGGGAGTACATCATTTCTCGTCCTTATCAAGGAGATAGAGCTCTGGTGTTGATACAGGTAATTAGCTGCTTCTTACGGCTGATATAAGCCATATTCGCTGATGCCTGGCTGCTCTGTGCTACATGAACAGGCAGCTCCTATTTGAACAAGGCGGAAATATTAATATACAGTATATACAGTCTAGAATTCTACTCACATTTAACAGTGCAAATAGCTTTGTGTTTAAAAGCTTATTATAATACCTGAGAAGATGGAAGTCTTTTTTAGAGTGACTTGTGTTGAATTTGTCATATAAGCAGACACAACTGAAGTCCTTTACATTATTGAATAAAAATGGTTCAACAATTTTTTAATCTGTAGAAGGTAAAGAAAAGCATTACTGGCAGTTAAATATAATGTTTGCATCATACTTTTTGTGTGTTTTAGCATCTGTGGAAGACCTGTGTGGTAACTCAGAAATCTGAAATTTGGCAGGGACATTCGCTGACCTGTGAAAATCTGTTTGCATTTGGTCAAGAGAGTTTAAAGCAGTCCTCTGTATATGACAGCTGTATTTTCGTGGGCAACTGAAAGATGACAAATGTAGTGACCCATCAACATTTTATCTTCCTTGCCTCTGTACGAATATGCTTAGTGGAAGTTTTCAGGTCATGAGTGTCCTGCCTCTATCAAACTGGAGTAGGAAAAGAAAACCATGTTAAGATAGAAGAATATAGAGGTTGCTTTCCAGATGGGAGAGAGACATGATGAAATGTTTCAAACGAGCAGTTATCCCAGTTACCAGGGTATTTATTATGTAGTGAGTGCACTGGTATGGCAATCATTTGATATGGCAATTAGAAGGTAATTTCTCATGCTGTGAAAGTGGTACAGAAAACGTAAGAGTTTTCTCTAGTTAAAGAAGCAGACTTGTGTCAGGCAGGACTGGCAACCCATCTATACATTGTCCTGAGCAAATCAGAACCATACAGGGGTATAAAAGGAAAACCACGTGAGCAGTCATACTAGTGCCTATTGCAAAAGTATAATTCATAAATATATTGTACCATTGCAGAAGAGCAATAGCACATCACAGTCTTCTTCAGATAACCCAGTACCTTTCATGAACAAACTTCAATATAGTTTGATTTGTTGGTTTTGTTGGTTCTCTTTTTCCCTAATTTAATTACATTCCATGAAATTAGCAAACAAGTACTATCAATCTATAATCTAAAGTACTGCATGCAAAGGAGACAAGTAATTATACTGTGGGTGTTGTTCTGCAATCACATTAAGTTTTTTAGTGGGTAGACAGAGCGGTCTGGGTGCGTGTGCAAATGAACGCGCACGTTTGCTGCTCCATTCTATACAATGGAATGTATTTTATTTCATGAAATATTGTCTGCAGTTTCTTCAAATAACAGTACAGTAGAAACATACTAAATAATAATGGAGAATTAGAAGTGCTGTTAATAAATACAGTCTAATATCAAAATTTTCCTATTAAAAATAAAATTATAAAAAGAAATAGTTTCTTTGGTTTTCTTATTACAGGACCTGAATATATGATTTTGTGGTCTACATACAGTTTGTTCTGACTTGATTTTGGGCCTATCAAATTACACTGTTAGTTATGGATAAAATTTCAGCTGCCTGCACAAAGTTCCTATTAAAATCCACGTCGATGAGAACTGCCTTGTTCATCCTTGTTTCATTCTACTTCATATTTCATATTTATATGATTATGAAAACACTTGAACAGAGCCGGCACAGGTGATTTTTAATCTCTAACCATCATTATGTACTTCCCAGGCAAATTCACTAGACAGCCAATCAAATTTTTTGTTCAGTGGAAAGGAGATTTTAATAATCGAATGCATTTCAGACTTATACCCCCTGCATTATTATTCAGTCAGGTACGGGACAAAAAGACAGAACATCCTGCTAACAAATGATATCCCTCACTCTGAGTAGTGGTATACTTGTATTTCAAAAGTAAGCTTTCACAGGTCTTGCAAGAAGAATATATTTCTTACAGAATCACCAGCTTTTATTATGTCTTAGTCTTTATGTGGATGTCATTTAAGTACAGCTATTCTACATACAGTCTTGAATTCTATAAGACCAGTGTTTTCTGAAAAATGTTAAGAATATTTTAGAAGTGAACCCCAGTTCCAAAAGTCTTCAAAACACATGTATTTGTTGTATATGAATGCCCAGATACAATGAAGAAAGATACGTGCATAAAAAGAGGTATGAGATATCATACCTTGATATCAACATGAGGCTAACTACCTGGGATGCAATGGAAGACTATTGGGATGCAAAGAAAACTCCAAGAAAGAATACTTTTGAAGGTGTTTCTTTTTGTTTCCCTTTCCGTTTCTGTGTATACATATTTGAGTACTGAGAATTGCCTATGAGTGCTAAGTAAATACTGAGGAAACTGAAGGAGGGCGGAGTTACTTAAAAATCCTAAATGCTGAGTTGATGTTTTCTACATAAACAACTTTGTATAGAAGGGTACTTGAACTGTAATTGCTTCCTCAAAATTATACTGCTGGCATTTTATTTACAGGAATATTCAGAAATAGTCCCCTAAAAATACAAATTTGAAAGATGATGCTCTTTGTTTCAGTAGTACTATTACCAAGCTAAGAAAGGAAAACATTTCATCTAAGTGTGTGTCATGAAAGCACATTCTTCTTGTTTTATCACTTGCCCAAAGTTAGACAGGACTGCAAATTCAACAACTGATTTATAGGCAAAACGAGAGAACATGCAGAAGACATGGGACCATCCTTTTATAGAACAGTTTCCATTCCCTCAGGGCTCTGAAGTTCACCCACTGTATGGCAATTTGCTGTAAGGGCTTGGCCTGAGACGAGATGGAAATGTGTACTGAGCTTCAGCAGATAACATGCAAGTTCTCTGATATGGGCAATTGCCCAGTAGGCACCAAACCACGAGCCCATTTCCAGAAGAAACTGCATGCTCATTTTCAGCTGTTAATTAAGATGGCGATCATAATGAAAGAGGCCTCTGCAAGTTGGATTTTCTGTTATGTCCAAACTTCACTTTGATTAAGTCAAAAGTTTTTAAAATCTCGTAACATAATACCATTGCTGTATCATTGGATTACTGTAGTGGCTGTCACATGTAGGTGGCTGTCAATGAGCTGCACTTCATTACTTTACGCCTCAGATTTTCAGTGAGCCATTATGAGTCATTAAGTGATCAGAGTCATTTGTGCAGAACTGCAGCTTCTACACTTTTCATCTCACTGTCTATTTTTGCACATGGGATATGTTTCCATATTTGTGTTGTATATATATATACACACATTTATATAAACACAGAAATCCATTGTGAATATATTAATGTAGATTAATACAGAGTTTGTAATTACAAGGAACTTCAATCCATGAAAAACAGGTGATAGTAAAAATTCTCTCTTGCTTTGCATGTGCAACTGATGACAGGGAGTTTTTCTTTTGATGTGATTACCTAAATGCTTTGCTTTACAGCTGATGCCAATGAATATAACATAACTCAGCCATCCATTTGGATTTTATACAGTCCTCTAAGTGTCCTTGAGCATGGGAGTGAATCCTAGCTCTGGGTGAAAGCCAGGGAAGGCAGTCAGTGTTGTAGATGCTCAGCACTTCATGCAGATCTCTGCAGATCTGAGCCAAAAACGAATATGCCCTGGAGTATTGACACTGAAATTGCTCTGGCTCAAATGCAGCTAGTCATGGCACCCCAAGGAGAAGTAGCAGATTTTTTTCCTCAAAACAGCCAAACACATGAAGATATGTATATGCGTATATATGTATGTTTGTAAATTTTTGTAAAGCCAATGTTTAGAGCAGGGCTAAAACACTTCTTTTGAAAATTCAGTATATGAAAAATACAAGAGTTCACATACTTTCATCAAATGGCACAGCAGGAAAAAAAGTCTTGAATTTGGACATTGAAACATGTGAATAACTTATATAATTTTTTTTTTCTGATTAAAATGAACTAAAATCATTATTTTGTTGTTTTAATTACCAAATAACAAGCATTTCAACAATTAGTTGCTAACCAGAAATTTATCCATGAAGTAAATGTACGGGCTAGTTTGTTTTCAAATCAGAATTAAGCATAAATTCTTGTCTCTAGACATGATCTGTTCTATTTCATCCTGGCAATAAAACCCTTTTATTAAGCTCCAAAGCTCCTTCTCAGCCACATTTACATCTTACATTTCAATAGAGACTGAAAAACAGTGTCCTGGACTCACTAACACATTTCCCTGTCCTGTCTTTATGAGAAGATATAGAAAACTGAAACAGGACAAAGACAATATAAAGAAGATGATCTCTTGTTATCTGAATAGTAGTAGATGCTTTATTTGACAGATATAAGCACTTAAGCACAGGATACAGTGCTGAAATGTTCCTTCAAGGTGCATTCCTGTTGACTATCCTTGCAAATATTTCCTTTTTAAATAAAATAAAGGAAATTTTAAACTCAAAGTGAAGGTGACCGTTTACCAAGACACCTTTCTGGTTGCATTGTCAACACAAGAGGAAATAGGATCTGTGCTCAGGATCCAGGACCCATCCTGCTGAGAATATAAAGGCTTATCAATATAAGTGTGAGGCTGGGACACAAACAAATGAAGTTTATTCTGTCAGACTGGCCTCTCGGTATGTCTTGCACGAGGCTATTTTTATCTCCCTCCATCAGCTCTTACTGTTAGTAAAGCACTAGCAAAAAATCTTCATCAGAGTTGGGGGAAGGTATTTTATGCATAAAGAAGTTAATCCCAAAACATCTATTCTAATACATTCTGCCATCCTTATTCATTGTTGGAAATAGAGAAGCAATATACCATCAATAATAATTGTTATGCTTAAGCTTTACTGGAACAGTACCAGAATTTCCAGATGATCTTTACTTTCCAAACAGCCCTACTGATTTCCCAGTGTACTGGAACAGCATTTGTGCATGATTTATGTGCCAGATCTTCAGCTGGTCTAAAGCAGTGCAATTTTACTAAATCCAGTGGATGCATGTTGTTGTACAACAGGGGGCCTGAACGGTATTCTGTTCTTCAAAAAAAACCCCAACTGATTACCAAGTTTATTTGAAATCAATGGAACTACTTGCAGAACAAACTATTTTTCAAGATGAACTGTGGGAGGTATCATGATCCATGGAACTGAAAACCTCCTTAAAAATTAATAAAACTATACTTGTCTTACTAACACTACAGATTCTCAGTGCAAATATCCATACGTCTGCTTTTCTCTAGTATCTGGATTAATGTTACTTTAAATGAGAGGAAGTTTTGTAATGTCACTAGAGGATGCAATTTAAAAAAGTATAGCTGAGAGGAAAAATAAAAATGGCTCTTGTACTGGTGTTTGTTTTCATAGAAATTCACAGTACCAATCAGTCATTGAACCTAACACTTGCCTTAACCTAAGGCAGAAATGCAAAAAAGATGAGGAATATTTGCCACAAAACAAAATTTAAAACTCCTCACTAAACAGGACTCTGCGATAAGTGAATATAGTCCTAGAGCATAATATTAACCCCTCAAATAGAATCTTTAACCATAGAATCATGGAATGGTTTGGGTTGGAAGTGACCTTAAAGATCATCGACTCCCAGCCCCCTCTCCCCTGCCATGGGCAGGAACACCTTCCACTAAATCAGGTTGCTCAAAGACCCATCCCACCCAGCCTTGAAAAAGTCCAGGGATGAAGCATCCACAATTTCTCTGGGCAACCTGTCCCAGTGCTTCATCTCACAGTAAAGACCTTCTTCTTAAAATGTAATCTAAACCACTTGCATTCTGTTTAAAGCCATTCCTTCTTGTTCTATCATTACATGCCCTTGTAAAAAGTCCCTCTCCAGCTTTCTTGTAGGCCCCCTTCAGGCACTGGAAGACTGATAGAAGGTCTACCTTGAGTCTTCTCCATGATGAACAATCTCATCCTCTCAATCTCAATTCATAGGAGAGGTGGCTCAGCCCTGTGATATCTCCATGTCCCTTCTCTGGATATACACTACAGCAGGTCCCAGCCTTTCTTATGTTGTGGTGCCCAAAGCTGGATGCAGCACTCCAGGTGAGGTGTCACAAGAGCAGAGTAGAGGTGGAGAATAATGTCCTTCCACCTGCTGACCATGTTTCACACACTTTACATACACAGAGTGGAGAAAATTATCTTAACATACACACAATTATATTGGGTTATGACACATTTTTTAAATTCCTAGTATTTTACTTAATTGGATGTTTTCCTGTGGCTCATGAGACTCAATATGTGTTGACCTTGGTAAGAACATTAAATTCATCAAGATAAAGCCATGTAAATCATTGTTGTTCTGTCTTGGATCTAGAAAGAAGAAAAGTTTTTGAAGCCACTGTATGTTACTCAATGCTGTCATTTATTTGTAGGATTTCATAGTTCAGGAGTAAGACCATATGAACATTTCCAGAACATTTCAACACAAACTAGTTAACAGACAAACAATAACTTTTTAACTGCTACATCTGAATTGAGAAGAATACATTTGTCCAGATGTTAAAGGTAAAAGATGGTGAATCAAGCCCATGTCATTGAGTAAAGGAGGAAAGTCACCACCCTAAAGCCCATAGTGTTTTGAAAATCTGTACTATAACATATTAACTTCTACTTTTAATTAACTATTAGCTTCTAGTGTGGTTTATTATCACTCAAGGTCAATAATTTAAAATTCATTAATTATAATTTCACCTCATCAAAAGTTATTACCTAATTATTATTTGTGTATTACTGTTACCTAGCTTAATAAGGCAGTTGAATTGATGCCTTTAAGTAAAGTTGAGTTTAATTTTTTCTTTTAGAGCATATTGTTTTAAGAGATTATGGCAATAATAGCTAATAAATGATGAGTAAAAAAGTGAGGTGAGATGGGCTAATGGGGAACCGAGTAACACTCTCTGGTAGGTCTCTCTGGCACAAGCTGTGCCTCGAAAATTTTTTTTTGTATCCCAGGACAGAAGTTCTATTTCAGGCTTTTAAAAGACAGTTTAAGTTTAACTCTTGAATGGATATGTAATAGTCAGATGAGAGCCTCTCTGCAGAAGACTGAATGGTGAATGGGTACTGTCATGGTTTGACACTGGCCCAATGCCAGGCACCCACTTTAGTCGCTCACTCACACTACCCTGTCACAGCTGGGCAGAGGAGAGAAAAAAAAATTAATGAAGGGTTCATGAGTTGAGATAAGGACCGGGAGAAACACTTCAAGGGAAAACAGGCTCAACTTAAAGGCTGCAAAGTGAATTTACTACTAAGAGAATCAGAGGAGGATAACGAGAAGTAAAATAAACCCTTAAAACACCTTTTATTCCCCCAGGCCCTCCCTCCTTCCCAGTGACAGTGCAGGGAGACAGGTTTGTGGTCAGTTCATCACCAAGATTCTCTTCCACTGCTCCGGAAGAGGAGTCCTTTCCTCGTGAGGCCATGGGGTTCTCCATGGGGTTTTCCAGTGTGGGTCCACTCTCACAAGCAGCAGTCCTGCAAAACCTGCTGCAACATGAGCCCTTCCCATGGGCACACAGTCCTCCCAAAACTGCTGCACTGTGTCTCTCTCTTTCCATGGGGTGCAGTCCTCCAAGGACAGGCTGCTCCAGCCTGAAAGCAAGGGCCTTCTCTCTCCACTGGGTCTTCCACTGGATCACAGCCTCCTCCAGGCATCCACCCGCTCCGGCATGGGCACCACCCCCATGGGCTGTGGGTGGATCTCTGCATCCCCCATGGATCCCCATGGGCTGCAGGGGGACAACCTGCTTCACCATGGCCTTCACCATGGCCCGCAGAGGAATCTCAGCTCTGGCGCCTGGAGCACCTCCTGCCCCTCCTTCTCCACTGACTTTGGTATCACCATGTTGCTTTCCTCACATGTTCTCGCCTCCTCCTCTTCTCTGACTACAGGAAAACTTTGTGTGTTACTTTGTTTTGATTTTCTTCTTAAATATGTCATCGCAGAGGCATTACCAGCCTCTCTCATTGGCCCAGTTTTGGCCAGCAGCATGTCCATCTTTCAGAGCCATCAGAGATTGGCTCTGCTGGACATGGTGGAAGCTTCCAGCAGCTCCTCACAGGAGACACAGCTGTGGCCCCCCTGCTACCAAAACCCAGGCTGTGCAAAACCAATACAGGTACAGATGTGATTTCATCTGTACTACACCTTGGATGATAAGTGGTAGGAAATGCAGATATATTACCAGCCTAAAATCCATGATCTAGTATGTCGAACTTGTTTGGAGGGTTTTTTTCATCACACCTGATTCCATCTGTCAAGATTGAATCAGAGTTAAAATGCCAAGGGGAAATAGACTTTTTTTCAGAGGGTTGGTCTTTCAGAGTTCTAATTTGGAATTCTCCTTTTGAGACTGTCAGACGCCCTTTTTGCAACTCAAAAGTTTAATTACTATAGTTGCAAGGGTCATCATTCAATCACTGCAGGGAAGATGAATAGTGCAGAGCTATTAAATAAAGGATACTTTCTAGAGCTATTTTTAAAAGCAGTTATGACAAAAGTACCACTGTTCTTTAGGACGATAAGTTGATGTCTCATCTAAATTTCTACTGTCACTTAGAATAAAATGACCTTCTGTCTATTCCATGTACTTACCTTTTAAAATGTTCAATAGTTCACAGGTATTGCCAACTGCAGCTTTGCTGGTATCTGAAATTTTGTAATTAATAAATAAAATTGTGAATTCCTTATTATTTTTACGATATGCAGCTAATTAGAGGATAGAAATAGAATCTTCAAAGACTCATTTGTACATAGATTCCAACCAAACGTGATCTGCTGGGCAGGTTCAAAACCTTTTTCTGTTTTCCCTCTACGGACATTTAGATGTTCAAGTAGAACAAACACAAGTAAACATACAAAGGACTGCATTTCACCTCAAATATTTATCAGAAGTTCCCTTCTGGTGTTTTGCTTAACTTGTCCACCCAAAGAACAGTAACACCAAAGCATCATGTACTTTTGTAACTAACCCAAACTCTGTCAATTCTAACAATAGCTATGAACTCAAAGTTCTTATTTGTAAATTAGTTACAAAAGTCAAGAAATATTTATTTCCATATTGTTGTCACTTAACTCTTATATTTATTTAAAGTACTTGTTGCGGTGGCTAAGTCCACTTTACACCCCTCAAGTTGCCTTAAAAGTGGTCTCTCCTTACAACACTGTGCCAGAAGGTTCTCCCTTTGTCTAGATTCTGCTGGTCACTGGCCTTCTCCCCACTCCCATCCCCTTTTCCCATTGGCCCCTGTTTTGTCATTCAACTTTGCCTCTGCCCCCTTGCCCTCAGACTATTGGTTTTGGATGCTCTGCCTCCCTTTAGGAGTTTTCGGGATAAAACGGGCGCGGGCTTTTGGTTTTGTTCTTTCTTGCCTCTGCCCCCTGTTGCAGTGGGGATCCTGCAACACGCATATATCAAACCAGGAGTCCCGTGGAAAGGAAATATATACATACAGACAGATTCTTGATAGCTGTTTCAGAGATGTTTATTTCTCCAGCCGCATGGCCGGAGCTCTGCCCAGGAACTGTTCCAGTCATGGGACCAAGGGTCCTTCTGCCCGCGCAGGGAACACACCACGCGGAACGAGGCGGAGCAGGGACAGGGAAACCCCGTGTCTGTGCCCTCAGGGCCCCTCTCCCAGGGCTACACGGCGGGGAGAGGAGACCCCAACAGCCCCCTTCGGGTGTGTTGCCATTAAACACCTCGGAGCTGCATGCAGAGAGCTCCTCTCGCCTCTTTAGCTCCGGCTCGTGCATGGACTGTGTGTGTGAGCGGCTGCTCGCGACCGCCTGCGAAGGTGAGATCGTGTGCACACGTGGGTGCTGGCAGAGCGCAGCCTGAGCGTCTCCGTGAGGGACCCAGTAGGGACAAATGTGTCATTGATCCACCGAAGCCCTTGCTTTAAGTATTTATTTTGACAATATATCATATCATTTAAATAAAGCAGCTGCCTGGGAGATCAACCCATAGGAAACAACTTTCTCTTTATCTCAGGTGTTTCCTAGAAAATTCAGTGCTTATATTAGACAACAATGATGTGTTAGTTGTATGACCCCAATTCCATAAAACTTTGCCCCAGCACCTATACAAATCAGATGCTCTATCTATATGCTATATATTTTAACACATTCCCTTCCATGAACCAAAGTATCATGATTTTGTTAAAAGTAATGTTTTCTTCATAAGGCACCATTTCAAGAAATTTCCTCATTTTTGACTTTTTAATATATAAATTTTCCCCTCTTTAAATTGATCTTTTTAAATTGATGATTAGCTAAGGACTAAGATGTGCATTACAAATTGTATAGTGTGATGGAAATGGCACTGTCACTTACTGTCATTTCTATCAATATTAGAAAAAAAATTAGTTCCTGGCAATTTACTTTCAAAGAATTTGATTGAAAATCTATTAAATCTATGTAATTTATATCTGAACATTAAAAATATCTGCAAAATAATAAATTATATTCATTATTTGATCGAATTTTTTACCTTTTTAGAAAATTTCTCCTTCCCTGACCCCTCTCCACCCCTCTCCTGGGTGTTGATTCACTGTGATCACTCTTCTCTAGGTACTCTGTGAGAAACACAATTTTTAATTTTCATCTTTTTTGTTCTTTCTTGCTTCTTAATACCATCATATTTCTCAATATTTTTAAAGACTGCTCTTGAATAATGGTATGATCTGCATTTAATGAATATCACAGTGAACTCTTCTCTTAATGTAGGACTATAGGACTACTTTTCTGAAATTAATGAATCTGTACCACCTTGGAGGAAAGATTTGCAGAAAAAATGAAAACAACACTTAATCATATTGGAAATCCAACTAGTCATTTTAATGATGAAAAGAATGTTAAATTCTACCAAAACCTAAGCAATTGTAATTGAAGCATCTTACTATCTCTTAACTGCGATTTCATGATTCATGGTTTCATGTGACTGTGACATAGCCAATACCTAGAGTGAGTACTAGCAGGTTTTTCTGTTTGATTATGTTTTCCTTGTGAATATCAAAGAAATTTTATGGTTAGGTTTAGATTGATGCATAAGTTACTGTAATCAAATGTCTAACTTCATTACTAATGTAATATCACAAAGTATAAATCCTCATTTAAAGCGGATACATATTTGAAAGTTTGATTAGTTACTTCACTGCTTGTACTCTAGTATTTTAACAAAAAGAGAGTCGTTGTATTCAACTGAAATTTTTTTAGACTTCCTGCCGAAGGAGACTTAGCTAGAAATACACTGAACAATGTATAAAGAGTTTTTTTTCCAGTTAAAATAAATTAAAAAACCAACAAAAAAAATCCCAGCCAAAAACCCCCCACAACAAAACAACCCAAAACTTTAAGCCATAGGATCCACAATCCCTTTGCAATGATGAAAGGCATAGACTAGAAGTCAAGTGAAAGACCAAGATTTTATTAGGTATTTGATTAAATTCAGTGTTTCAAAATCATTGGAGAATGTATGTCAAGTACAGATAAAAATACCTGTCAGTAATGTTGCTAGTTTGGCACTTGTGTAGAAGCCTAATGAGATGGAGTTGTCTTAAAAAGAGAGAGCTGGAAAGGCTGGTGATTTTAGAGAGTCTGTTTGTTTAATTATTTTAGACTCAAATGAATGATAGACATATTATGCTTACTGTATCTCACATTCTCCTATTCCAGAACTTAATTCTTCTGCAGCTGGGAGCAAGGGAAGAACTTAATGATCTGTCATTGGTAGTAAGCACAAAAAGAACCACAAGAGGCTAAGCTGACATCCAAAGTTATGTTTTGTTTTGGTTTTTTTACAAAGAATTGAAATAAAATCAAGTATCTGAAATAAAATTGCTTCACCTGCTTTTATTTACCCTTGAGAGATAGCTGGGGAAGCTGTAGAGACCACTTAAGATGCTTTCTGTAAGTTACCACATTTTCTTAGCAATGTACTTGGAGAAGAATTGAAATTATAAACTTTTAAAGACCCCTGCCACAAGTTTGTAGAGTCAGAATTACATACAGCCAAGGGAATTCTCTGGAGCATTTTGTGTCTTTAGATATTCCTGCGGAGGTCTCCATTGTCCCTCAGGCTGTCATCCCCTGCAAGACATCTTCTCTCCAATTAATACGTAATTTAGTAAAGTACTGAGTCAGAGGTGCTTTGTGATCCATCGTTGATATTAAAATGGCAAGGGAGCCTTTGAACTCAGTTTGTATAACATCCTACAGAATTTGTAGTGAAAGATGCACATGATATGCATTCTGTTGAATTATATGTCACACATATCATCAAGAGCTAACATATTCATATGTTCCTTCAGTCAAAATTTGGAGACTGTTAAATCAATAGAGTGAGAATGGGGAAAACAAAGGTGATACAGAATGTCCAAAGCAAAATGGTAATAGTAAACCAGTTCTTCTCCGAGCAGTACCAGGACACATCATACCTAAATTGAAAGTAGGTGAGTTAAAAAAAAAATTGCTGTCATAGGCTGTCTCAGGAATCAGTGGAGAAGAACAGACACTGAAGATTAGCTGAGTAACTCTCTGTATACCTCACAATATGCAGAGCCACCAGCAGTAATATTCGTCACTTAGATACCTCAGTTAAATGTCAAAAACAGGTGTGAAGAACCATGATCTTTGTGCATTACTCAGAAAAGTCACAAGTAGCGTGCAAACAATAAAGGGGGAAACAAAGTTTGAGGCTAATTGATTTTATTTCAAGGAATCCACATGACTAAATAAAAGAAAACTGGGGAAGTTCCACTGGATTCTGATCACCTAAGATACATCGTTGCAAGCTCTCTGGCTCTGTTTCTGTCTGTTCCAAACAATTTTTAAAAGCCATTATTTAGGACATAGTAGAGCCAAAATCCTTATCCTGAAGGCTGTATCAAATACACTGTCAATTCCATGCCATGCAGGCCTTCAATATATTTTTAAAGGTAAAGCACTCCAAACCATTCTTAACAACATGCAACATACATCTGCAATTTCACATTAAAAATAATTCCATTCTGTTGGATGGAGACAAAAATCTCTCTATTATTTCAGACTGTGAACACACAAAAGCAGGGTTTGTAGAAGAGTACAAGGCTCAGAAGAGATTCTAGTGCTACTCAACATAGACATTTTAGTATGCTTTAGCTTCAGTTCTACTTGTCCTGGAACCAATGATAAATCACTACCTTTGTTTAAGTTAGCAAAATACAAATACAATACAAATACAAATATAAAATATAATAAAAAATACAAATACACCAATAATAACAATAAAAATCCCTCAATAATATCTTAGGTTAGACATTTAATGATCTCTCATTGGAAGCATGATTTCATCTTTCTCCCTTCCTTTCATATATCTTCCCTGGAAATAAAGAGGACTCCTGACAAAAGAAGCCATTTTAAAGGCTAGGTTACCAGTAGGACACCCTTACAGCCCAGTTATTGTTCAGTCAGAGAGGTAGAATAGGTAGGACTGGCATTGCTTAATGTCTGCCATGCTCTCTAAGGCAAGTCTAATTTAAGACGTCTGTAATGTGAATGCCTACTTCTCCCTTAACCATTCTGCGTTACAGAAACAGACACTTCCAAGGAACAATGTACCTGCCCTCTTCTGAGCATATTATTTAGAATAAGATGAAATGCCCATTACTGTCTGTCCATTAAAAGGGAAACCCAACTCAGACATTTAAAGCCAAAGGCTGAATGTCGGTGTTTTCATCGACAAACAGGATGGGGAGCTCAGACAGGTGTTCCAGGAGCCTTTTATTATTTTATTCCGTTATCAGTCTCACATACAGAGTTGAGACAGAGATGGTACAAAGCTCACGCCGTCGCAGACATCCAAAGACTTCCTGGTTACAGAGCATTCTTAAAAGCTTCTCTGCCAATAGTGTGCTTCTAAAATTTACAGACAACTGTTTTAACCAATCCACAACAGTGCACGTACATCTGTTGTACACAATACGCTTGTTATGCCTTACATAACAATGCACAATATTCCATTATTAAGCTTAAACTTATTTATCTACAAAAGCATATTTTTTGCAACTTCAAAACTTATCTCAGCCAAACCTAGAAACTCTAACCATTGTTTTAATGACCTTGCTTGCTATATAATTGTATCCTCTTGTATCTTCAAGTTTTCACAGCCAAAGCTGATCCCTAAACTCTTCTGCTTTATTCCTGAAACCTGCTTTTTTCTCACACCTAAAAGCTTTTTCACCTTTTGTGTTTCCCCACAATTCCCCGTCTTGGTACAACCATAAAGAAACCCTATTAACTTTGTTGCTTATCGACTACCTTGCGTTTCATAGCTCCTCTACGTAATGGCACTTCTTCTGTTTGTTCTGAGCGGTGCTATTTATACCACAGAGATTTTAATGCTGTGAAAGGTTGGGTCTGTTTCAAGAACATAGGTCAAATCCAGCATTAGTGTTTTTGTATTGTTCAAATAAGTCTCGTCCATTCCAAGGCCTTAATTCAAAGCCTTCATCTATAGCTGCCTGTGTAAGATTCTGAGAACTTTCTGTGATTTCTTTTCTTTAACAGTTTTGTCTATCATTCGTTGCACACACTGAAGTATACAAGGCACAACTACCAATATCACCACCACAATCATCAACACATATAAATCTGCTTTGCAATGCTCTTTCAACTAAGGTGCAGAGCTCCATCCCTCAAACAAACTGTCTAGCCATGATGCACTGTCTCTTTGAATTTGAGACGTTAGATCTTTCAGCTTTTGTAAACTTTTGTGGATGGATTCAGAGTGATTAGACAAGTTCATAAAAACATTTGATTTTGCTCCATTCTTTTTCGAGAGCTACCTTTTGTCAAAAGACTTTTCCACATATTTTAATTCACAAATTCTGGTTTTGTTCTTTCTCAAAGTTGCCGAGGAACCAAATGGCAATGGTAAAAAAGGGGAAATTTCACCTGTTCAGCCGTTTCCCCACAGCTGAACATCTGAATCACAGTATGGATGTTGGTTGGCAAAATGGTAAAAATCTGCTCAGATCAGTTTTATAATTTTAGGCACTCAGAAATTGGCACCCACTATTTTTCCAGATAAAATTCTCCATTTAAGACCACCCTAAGAGTTTTTTTGCCCTTTTAGGACAAACTATAGAAGGGGCCTGAATGTAAACACTTCTGCTTAAAATTAATTCAGCACCAACAAAGTTATGAAGCACACACAGCAAAAATAAGGATTTTTCTTTCTGAAAGAGACTTTAAAGTGCTCAATACTTTTTCTTCAACTTGAAGGTTTCTCCACAGCATGACCATTCCAGCAAGTTGTATGGTGTCAACCACCCTCTCTAGGAATTGGTTAGACAAAGTAGAGTCTGGAAACATTTAGAGATCTGAAACATGTAGAAATCAAAGGTGTATTAAGTAGAATAAAATTAATATTACTTTGCCTTACACTCCAATGTAGGTATTCTAAAATTACGAAAGCAGCAACATCATGTAAGTATTTTGTTAACACTGTGGCAGAATAGCCAGGTGCAATGATTAAGAATTCTACATATGTGAGCAATATGACCACAAAAGAGACAGAGCTATGTGTATAGTTGCACACAGGAAGCATCTAAGTAACAAAGGTTGCAAGATGAAGAACAATAAGACCAAAAGGGGCCGCAAGAATACAGTCCTCTTGCTGAATGCAGAAGGAAAGGAAAGTAAAATACAGACTATTAATAACATTTAAGGATGCTGTGAAGGACAGAATCAAAAATCTTAGTAAAATCTAGGGAAACTACAGCCTTCCCATCCTCCACTGGGTGCATGACCACAGTCTACAGAAGGTGAATAACTGGAACTTTCCAGAGGATTAGTGATGAGCATTTTCCATTAAGTGATTCCTTTCTGGTATCTTGCCCAACTTGCACTACATCAAGTGCATCAAGTATCATTCAGTGTCTCTATGGATTACATAAAATGAATTTTCTTGCTTTTTTGATCTGTAAGCTATGGTAAGTATTTGAGTCACCAACACCATCTTCAGTTTTATCATACTTGTTTCAGGGCAGAGCAGAATGTGGGTGCCAAAGTATGGTGAAGAAAAGTGCTTATGTGATTTATAAAGTTACCTCTCCTCAGACTAATACAGTGTTGAAACCAAATAATCCTTGAAGTGTAACAGCAGCATGCACTTTAGCTGTAACTGTCATCTGACACATACAGAGAAAACAAAAGCTGTGGTTTTGGTGGAGATTTCACATGTATAACAAAAGGGATATAAACAATAATTTAAAAAATCTGCCAATCTCAACCTGTTCTAAAACCTAAGAAAGAGGAAAAAGTTAAGTCACTGTGAAATGTTATGAATTCTTTTGAATTTGTCTCACTGTAAGAAGCTTCTGAGAAATATGCTAAATAAAAAAAGTTAAGGAAAGCCACTCTTTTATTCATTAAGTGACAATCAAATATCTCTGATTGTTAGCTATAAAGGCTTGTAACAGATTGCTTGCCATGTTGCTGTCCTCGTTCTTCAAGAGCAGTTGCATTAAAGGATTCTACCTCAGACTGTATTTCATGATTTGCCTCAAGGTGGGTAGCATTAGAATTCAGGTATTGTCATACTGGATCAAAGCATCTGAGTCCCCTGTCCTAACCCTGACAAGTTCACAAGTGCACAGACTTCGTACTCAAAAGTTTCTGAAGCAAATTTCTGATCTGCTATACAGAGAGAAATATTTCCTTACTTTTTCCTTAGTTAGTGGTTGGCCTAGGATCTGACACTTGGAGGTTTTGTTTCCCTCTGTGCATGAGCTTGCACATGATTGTATGTGTAGTATGTGAATGTATGTATATACATGGATGTAGTATGATGGGATAATAAGTCCCTTATTACCCCTCTAAATAGACAGATAATGATTTTTTAATAAGATGGTAGAGCAGTAGCTGGATAGCTAAAAGAAGGAGTGAACGGGAGAACTGTGATTTTTTCTCACACTGTAGTCCTTTCACAAAGAGAACATGAGAAAGTTGTTTTTCCAGCTGTCTAGATAAGCCTACCTTAAGAAGGTAATCTCTGGAGACCATTGATACATTTACGTGACAGCAGTCAGAGCAAGTTTTCTGATACAGATAAATGATTTCTATGGGCAACCTAAAAAATAGATTAATTTGCCTGTGTGCCAACATTCTCAGCCTGTAGAAAAAGATGTTATCCCCTTTGAAAGTGTGTATTCTTTGTTGTCTTGGAATACAAGATATTAGTCAGAAGGCAGAGTGTATATTTTGCTCTGTCAAAGCCCAATGGTCACTGGAACACAACAAGAACTCAAAAGCTCTCTTGACACACAAGTTTGTTGCAAATTATACACTAGATATATATTAGAAATATCAGCTAGTTATTTATATAAGACTTCATCCTGTCAGCTACTAAAGCAAATATAGTTAGGGAAAGTATATCTACAAAATCTAAACAGTATAGTAATAGAAGTGCTGTCCAGAACCTTTGAAAATACTTTCTTCTAGCAGATCGCTTAGTACATGTTTTATATCATGATAGTTTTACAAGTTTTCACTTTCTTTTTTATAACTGTATTTCTTTCTTATCTATTAATTGCTGTTATCCCTATCCTCCTCCAGCTTTAGGATAAAGAAAGTTAAATTTCTTTAGATTTCTTTGATTTATATAAATCTTCATTCTTCTCATTCTCCATATTTGTAACTGCTTAACTTCAGATAACTTTTACTGCACCTACTGCATCCCAGTGTTTTATGGAAACAAAGTCTCACTATGGTTGAGAAACCACAATTTCACTTTTTCTATTGGATATCCTTCAGCTGAATCTTTTGAAAGTCACATTGCTTTTCAAATCTGATTTCTATTGCTATTAATAATGTGGCCTACATAGTCTCTTCTTTATTTGCCACCAGAGATGAGTTGCCATCTTATAGTCGAAATTCATTTGATATTTGTCCTTGTCAGTGTGTCCCTGCATGTTGCCCTACTTCAGTATCATCAAGATCAGTTGCTGCTTCCTATGGGATATTCCAGTCCTTCCCCACGTTAACATTTCCTCCCAAATTTGATGGTGTATTTTTTCCCACAGATTTGTTTATTGGCAACAGTATGAGCCTCGCCTCCTGCTGA
>NW_008237885.1:4120153-4168873 GCF_000691975.1 Corvus brachyrhynchos | reverse complement strand
GAATTCTCCCGTTCATTTAAAAAAAAAATAAAAATTTTCTGCAATGTAGGTAGAAAACCTTATCTCATCATAAGCTAGAATGTTTATTTCTGACATGCTAAGTATCTGACACATATAATTAAAAATACTAAACATTTCAGAGCAATCCTGATATATGACTAGTCAAAGAGCTCAGAAATCTTGTAAATTAATTTTTCATTATGATCATCTACATTTATTTGAAGATTCTTCATTTTTAATCCCAGCAAGAAGTCTTAAATGTAATATACTTGAGATTCTCTTTGCAACTGTCTTTTCAAATGCGATAGCATCTGGACATGTCTTAACAAACATTTCTAAGTCCTTGATTAAGCTTTCACTTGATAAGTTCAAAGACTTCTAGCATACAAAAAGAAAACTCCATGTAAATATTATTGTCGGCCATATTTTTTTGCTCCCTAGTGACAGCTATGAAATGAAATTCCTGTTACATTTTTCAACTGGATTATATACTGAGGAACCCCAAAAGACTGAAGCAAACACATATTTTACAGTGTATGCATGATAAGCATTTTGCCTCCAGGATACTTGCCATTTGACTACAAAACGTATTCGATTTGCATTCTGCATATCTAATCATTATTATAATATTTCCGATCAGTAAATTAATAAAGTGATGATAACAAAGGAATAAAATACCATTTTAAAGTCAGTTTATTTTCATATTTCTCTTGCCAAGAAGTACTCAGTAATAAATCTCGAGAAAAAAACCCTAAAGCTAAAGACAAATCTATAGACAGGATTGTGTGGGTTTTTTGGGTTTTGGGTTTTTTTCTAAATAAAATATGTACTTGCTGATGTGCTTCCCCATCCTGTGATATTTTCCCCTATTCAGAGCAGAAGAAAAATTAAAATTGATGCTTGAACTATTGTATGCTCTACTTCCACAGTTCCCACAAGAGAAATCATATCTTTGCTGAATTTCTACCTGGACAATTCAATTTCTGGATGGTCTAGGCAGTTTTATTTCAAGTACTCACTTCTTTTACTATAGACTGGAGCTTAACTTCCTTTTCTAAACAGTAAATTATCTTGGATACAAAAGAGATGTTGCTGACATTCAGTGATACGATAGAGATATTTTGACATGTCATCCCACTGGAGAGAATCAAAAGGAAAATGTAATTTATGGTTCCAAGTTGTAACCCAGTGACGAAGGCCCCTCCATTCTGTGCTCAGTGATGTATTCTGGAGAATTAGCCTATCAAAATTTCAATTATAGAAAAGAGTTCTGTATTATTCAATCAGTTCTAAAGAGAAAAATTTTAAAAAAAAGGACTTAATTGATCCTTTTCTTTTCATACATGAGTCCATTAAAATGTGTTTGTTGATTTACAACCAAACTGGAACAAAATGTTCTTAAAACTTTCAATTTGGTAATATTTTTCAGTATAAATATGCAAGTTTTATATACATATTACATCTGTTTTCTCTCCTGCACCATACATTTAGAAATAAAAGACTTCATAAATTATAGCAAATATGATCATTTATGGAAAGTGAGACATTTGGCAAGATGCTTTCTGATTGTACCCTTCCAGAAAGGAAATTCCATGTTATATATATGGCAGTGCAAGGGAAATTAAATAGACGAAGTACAATAATAAAGAAAGTTGGAGACAAAATATATTACATGAATGCTTCTCTCTATTGTCTCACTGTAGACTCCACTGACACAATTCTGTGATATTGCCTAGCTGCTGCTTCTGTGGGCTTCCCTCTGGCGGGGGCAGTGTTGTCAATGTCTGTGCAAGCTGGCCCACGGCCCAGGGTCTGAGGCACCAGTGAAGGTGCTATGAGAGGGGTTGAGCAGGCTGTGTAGCAACAGGAGTTTGACAGTGTCTTCACAGACACCCAAAAACTTGAACAGCTCAGTGCAAGAGTGTAAGGATAGCAAGAGGCTATGCTTGAACAAGTGGAAGAATGATACTCTGAAGATGGTAATGCTTGGAAGCTTTTGACTTCTGCCATCAGGAGAAAGGTTTCACTTTCAGATCTGAATTTATAGAAGTAGTGCAGCACCCTAAGGAAAAAAGAGGGGGATCAGTTTATCTTAAAGAAAGCTTTGGAGCTAGCTGAGCTGAAAACAAGTGTTCTTTCCCATAGGTGGAGGGGAAAAGTCTGGGCAGGACTGGATGCATCCTGTAAATTAACAGCTACTGGTGCAGCTGGTGGTGCAGGTATTATTTCAGAATTTATGAGCATGGATCCCTCTTTGAAGCATAAGGAGTGTTAGTGAGACCCAAGACGTATTTGTCAAATTGAGGTCAAGGGAACTTTGCTAACAGGGTAAGGGCAAAATTTTAAACTAAGCATACCAGGGATCAGAGTGAACAGTGAGCATAAGAGTATGGGGAGCTTGATGAAGAAAACCAATCAAGGCAAGGGACTATGGATGGACTCATCTTAAAATAACTTGATGAAGTCTCTGTACAGCAGGTTCTTATGGGACTTGAAACCTCCTGCTAGGAAATCAACAAAATCAAAGCAACCCTGAATTGTCTTAAGACCAGCAAAGCAGCACAATTAGGCCTGCAAACCCACTGAGTTGATTCTGCAGAAAAAAGAAGCCTAAATTTCAAAAATGCCCTAAATTCCAATTCCCTAATTCCAAGACAGTTTATTATCTAAATGGCAATAGATTTTACTGTGGCAGGCAGGGGGAAGAGAGTACTGGTACATAGCAGAGAGAATTTTTTAAACAGTGTAAAGCAAACTATGGGATGTTTTAAGGAACTATTTCAAATGTGTTGTGATATGTATAGGACATGGAACAAAGGAAGGGAAAGGAAAGAATGCAGATGCATAGGGATATAATGAATATGGAAAAATGAAAGGAAAGAGAGACTGTTATGCATTCACATATTCTTATAATTTCATTTTCATGCTTCACATCTCATTTGGGCTCTCTGGTGTTTCACAGTCACTCTAGCCATATTAGAAAGACAGTCAAAAACACCCCTACTAGTAATCCACGCCTACGTAGAGACTGGATTTCGCTTTCAGTGTTTTTCTGGGATCCAAGCACTTTATTGTTAAGAATTGACATGTTTTGCTCTCCTTAATTAATTATTTATTTATTGCTAAGATTTACTGCATTTTTCATAGATTTGGGGAAGACATCTTTACCTTCAGGTAGAAGAATTCTTCTTTTTTGTTTCAGTCAAACTATCCTTTAATTTGTTGACTTTTTTTAAATCTCATTTTGAATTAGAATGAGACTTTTATTATTGAAATCATTAATGTCAAGATACAGATAATATAGATCTTAGTAGGAAAAAAAATTATTTACTGAAACAACAGAGGAGAAATTACTCTTGATTAGTCCTTCAGTGGGTGGGATTCTACACTTAATACACACTATGAGGTTAATGCACTAAAGTTTGATATCTTTAAGCAAACAAACAACAGCAGCAACAACAAAATCCAACCCAAAAAAAATTCTTAATAACTTTCATTTTAAATTGCATTAAGCTGAGGAAGAAAATTAAAAGGAATATCTGAAAGATTAATGCTAGCTTGCCAACAAAATGAAGGTACTGTGAAGATTAAATATTAGAAGTTCAGAGTAGATATATGGTACCTATCAAAAGCCATTCAAAAGCCATTATGTTTCAACAGGAAAGAAAGGAGAGCTATTCTACGTAAGATGTGAAAGTTTCAGTCAAATGAAAAAACTGGACAAGGACATAAACTCTAGAGTGGAAAAAAAGGGAAGGTTGTTGAGAAGGATTGTATGTAAACACGTTCAAGTGATCTGGAGCTGGGGTATTGAAAAAGATATACTAATTGTTTAGCTTTGAGTGATTGATAAGTACAACATAGAATCATAGAATAATTTGGTTCAGAAGAGACCTCTAAAGAGCATCTAATCCAACCCCCTTCAATGAGCAGCAATGACTAGGCCAGTTTGCTGAGAGCCCAGTCCTTCCTGACCTTGAGTATTTCCAGGGATATACCATTCACCACCTCTCTGGGCAACCAGTCTTTTACCAACCTCATTGAGAAAACTTCTTCCTTAAATGTAATGTAAATTGAGTCTCTTTTATATCTGTGTTTAGTTAACATACGCTTGAGATAGACTTAGAAACACCCTATTAAATAGAAACACCTGCCCTACTGTGGGAAAGATCAAAACACAGTGGTAAATTACACCAGCACAAATTCCTGAAACACAGGTGAAAACAGCAGACGTGGTGATCCTCTAGTACTGACTGAGCTCTACTGTGCCTGTGATTTCACTGGCGCGCCTCTGCCCGGGTACTGCTCTGGGGATCCCCCAGCTGGTGAGGTAAGGAAAATAAATTTTCTTGTTGCATTTCATCTGTGGTTTCAAGGTTTTTTCCTTCAACCTGCCTGTGCCAGCTCACATATCTAGGAAGTTAAATATAGAATCATAGTAAGACATTCCAAGAAACATTTGAGCAAAAGTCTGCCAAAAGGGTAAGAAAAAACACTAAAAACCTCTTAAGTGCTTGAAAACCAGGAAATCTTCCAATGAGTGGGTGAAGCCACTAGATGAGAGGTAATAGGAACATCCTAGGAAGATGAGTCCAGACCAAAAGGATTACATTATTTTTTTAACAATATTGTCAACTATAGGATATTCTCATACTGAAGGCATTATTTATATGGATGAACCAGATGGATAATTCTGAATCAAATATAGGTAGCAGAGGTTTTAGAATAAATTAATAGAATTAACTACTTGGCTAAATGCCATTTACCCAAGTAAGTCACTGAAGGGACTCAAATATGAATGTCAACATCTTGTCTGTTTAAACCAGCCTCAATAGAAAGTGAAAATTATTGCATTTAATAGCCCATTTTTGAAAAGAATGTTATCAGTGAAGGGAAAACTACAGCAGGTCAACCTGCATTTGATTAAGGATCAAATTCATAGGCATATAGCTATATTCAACCTATAAAGGGGAAAGGACTACAAATATTTTGTGTCAGAAATTCGTACCTCAAAAACCTACAGGAATTTTTAAAGAAATCAAATAGCGTATCTGTCCATGTCATCTAGTCATAATGCATTCAAATTTCAAAAATCTGACAATGGTCTTCATCTCCAAAGGCTTTTAAAGAAATAAAATAAGGTAAATAGGAGGTTGTGTAAAAAGATGATCACTTAGTACATGATAGGAAATAAAAAGTTTGAACAAAAGGGAAGTTTTCACTCTCAAGGAAATTTACAATTGTTGCTATTTGGGAACACTGTGGCTCAGTATATTTGTAAATATTCTAGAAAAAAAAAAGAATAATAAGACCACTAAGTTTGCTGGTAATGTTTAATTATTTAAGATATATTTAAGATATAGAGAGAGATCTTTAAACAAAAATCCCACTATCCTGACACAGTACACAGTGACAATGAAATCCCATGTTCCAAATACCAGATGGAATATTGTCTGCCAAATGAATTAGTATCACTTAAGGAAAGAGACAAATTTATTTAACAGGTGTCTAAATTATAATAAAAGAATGAAGGAGGCAAAGTTCTTTCTTCATGTTTGACATAATTAAATTGTAAAATTTGTCAGCATGTATATAGAGCAAAACTATAATGGAATTAAAACAGGACCAGAAGCCACAGAGGACAGATTTACCAGTGGATTTCAAGAACAATAAGTCCAAATGAAACCTAAAATAATATCTGAAAATATCCTTAGGACAATAACTTCCAAATGTAATGACAGTAGAAGCACTATTTTTCGCTTACTTTTATACTGTTCATCCTAAGTATATGCTAATAACCTTTGGATTTTATTCATTTTGCATTGGAAGAAGAATAATTCATTTTAAGTTTTCATTGTCTATATGAGCTAGATGTAACAAAATAATCTTGACTGATATTTTTGTATTTTTTATTCATATATATAAAAGCATTTTTTCTTTCTGAGCTTATCTAAGATTTATTCAATCTCTAAATTGACTTAATGATAAATACCATTTAATACTAGTTTAGAAGCAAAATCCAGAACTGTAATTTAGCATATTCTAGGTAATTTTTTTAAGATAAAGTCTATTTTGTTGTCATTTTTCATTATTTTTTCATTAAACAATAACAGAAAGCTAATTTTTAATACTGGTCTCAGACTACCCACTTTCCCAATGTATCCCAGAGTGTATATTTGCACAAACTATGTTCATCTGTGTATGATGTGAAACAATTTGTTTCTACAAATATTTATGTTTTCCTGTTTTAAATGGAAGATATATTGTCAAAACCAGGACACCTAACAGCTCTATACAATGAAATTCTACAAGTTATTTCCTCTGATGCTGCTCAGAATCCTCAATTAATAGTTTATCTCTTTAAGTCAAGGAGAAGCCAAACTTATAGCTTGTACCTAGAAGCAAAGAAAAACTGATTTGCATGGTGCCCAAATTTAATGCAAACTGAATTTTGAGGTGAAGACTTTTCACATAGCAATTCAGAACCACTCAATCACCTGGGAACATCTAAAGGTATTATTGAGCTCAGCTCATCTTTCCATGTGAAATTCTGACTAAACTGTGTTTTGTATATCTCATTCTTTTTAGATTAAAACCAAATTATACCTCTTACAATGTTCATCATTATCTGCCTGTTCTGGAACATCAGAATTTGTTTCTGTAGACTTTTAATGTCTATTAATGTATTTTGCCAGTAGGAAAAGAATGCATTCAGAAGGGTCCAAATGAGTGCATTTATAAATCTCACAATTATTCCACTTTATGGCATTTCATCCTGCACTGCACATAATCAAACCCTTTCTGCTTCCTGGTTTCTATTAAGGATTGTTTGGGGGGTTTTTTTGTGGCTGAGGTCAATGGGGAGTTCACTGTTCATCCATGCTGATCATCTCCTGAATTTGCTCGACTTTCTCTCCAATTCAGTTTCCCAATGGAAATTCCAAAAGCAAGCTGAATTTTACTCTCCTGAAATCCAGGGCTGTGGCTATACTATTGATTTTTCTTACTTCTTCCAGGATTTTAATCTCCCTAATCTCGTGGTTACTGCCTCCAAGGCTGCCCTCAGCCTTCATATCTGTAGTGGGATATTCTTTCTTTGTAACAGATCCAACAGAGTACCACAACTATTTGACCCATCAATCAACAGCATAAAGGTTATCAACATTTTAAAGTAACATAAATTTGCCTGTTGACATTAACTTGGCTGTACATCTGATGAGGATCTAACCCAATATATTCATAGAACTTGTTTTCTTAATGTGATCACACAGTTACATCAATCACAATACTGCTTTTAAATCTTCTGCAGAAATACCTATCTATTAAAAAAATGGCTTTTTTACATTATCACCTTTCAAATCATGTGCAAGTGCATTTTCAGAGACAAAGCCTGAGCTGGCTGACAGTGAATCTGAGAAAGCTAAGTGATCCAGTTAACTTCAATGTCACAGATACTTCAAATCTACTTTTAAGGTAAAATGGCAAATATCTTTAATCTACAGGAAAAGATTTCATAGTAAACTAGTCCAGATCAAATAAATCTCCTTAACAGTACTAAACTCAATTTTTTTCTCACTGTTTTATTGTTTTAAATTATTTAAAAGGATACTCTATTTATTAGCCTCTCCAAGGAAATTTAAAATCCCCCATTAAATTCTTCCCCAATATTACCATTCTTATCACCTTGAACTAGCCTCCCGCTAGTCTGTCATACAATCCCTTAAGGGTTATCTAATTTAATCATCTTTCAGGATTTTAGAATTATTTAAATCAACCACACTACAGAAACTGTTGCTAAAATTATTCTCAATAATAAATCTATGTTCATCTTCTGTATAATTTAGTGGCTGGAGAGTAGAATTGCAGAAGATCTGTTTTTCAGGACTTGTCTCAGATATGTATCCAATTAAGATACTATTGTGCTCCACTATTTATTTCTTTATTTTTCTTTGGCATTTCATTTGAGTTTTAGCATTTATTTTACTCCATTGTAATTTACCTTATTCTTTTGTGGAAGATTTTGTCTTCTTATTACTGGTAAGTCCCAGAAGAAACTATGCACACTCATCTAGATTGCTTATCGCTGCTTAAGTGGAAAGGGAAACCTCTGGGAAAAACCGGGTTTCCTTGCTTGAAAACTTTAAAATATTAAAGCTAATGCAAAATCAATTGCTACTGCTGACAATGCTCATTTTCTTTTAACAATTACCTTGTTTGATACAATTTTTTCAAGGGAAGGAAAAGAATTGCAGATGTTACTTCTGTAATTCTGTTTCATGCTTAACCTAGACTGAAATTACTTTGTAAAGAAGAGGTATCTTTGGCATTGCAACTCTTTAAATGTTTCAATAAATGCAAATGTATCCAAACCAAAAGAATAAAAATGCCAATGACCTTCAAATATTTCTAACAGAGCATCAGTGATACATAAAATTAATGGATTTTCAATCTGACTGTTTATATTTATATGTGTGGTGAGAACATGAGATTTTACAGCAAAATTTTGCCTCTGGCAAAATTAAAAATTCTTATGTTCCTGAAATAGTCATACGAGATTACACATAAACACAAATCCTTCAAGTATAAAACTAAGCTTTGATATACTTGCAACCTCTGTTTTTAAAGAGGAACACACATACACTTTTAATTACTAAACAATTTTTAGTGCAATTACGATTGTCAGGAATAATGCAAGCTACTGAAGATTATCAATGCCCTTAACAGATGTGATGTGGTGTATTCACGTGGGTGTATGATATTTAATGCTGTAATTCTGAATCTTTTCACTAATATCCTGATGTTGACAATTTTTTTTTTTCTTTTAATGGGGAAAGAAATGCAGATACATGTTGGAACCCTGAGTTCAGAGGATTTCAGTCTATCAGTGCTGACAGGCAATGATCCTCAAAAGCACACTGCATTTGACCTGAGGCCTTGGGAAAAGCTTCCCAAATTATGTGATAGCACTGACATTGTTGCTGTGTCGTTAAAAAATAATTTTGTTATGTCACTGGGTGGAATATGTAGAGATGTAGAAAATTCAGGTTTCTGGTATATAGTAACATACATGCAACAAGATAGAGGATTTTGGGTGTAGGTTTGTTCTTCTTCTTCCTTCTTCTTCACAAGTCTGGGTGATCTGGTATTGGTTAAAAAACCCCACAGTGCAGAACATGAATGATTAGTTATTGGATTATAAGTAAAAATAAATTATTTGGCATTCATTAATTGGGTAATTTAGGCTTTAAAAGACCTTGGAAAGTAGAACTCAGGGGCTATTTTCACCTTGTTAACTTAGAGGCACACTCCGGGCAGCTGTGCCATAGATAAGAGATAATAAACATCTGAGACAGAAGAAAAAACTCCGCGTCTCCTGCGTTTCAATCCGAACTCTGAGTAAAAGAACAGAGAGACAGAGGCAGAGAAAAAGAAAAGTACAAAACGAAAAAATTAATAAATACATACACAAAAAAAAGACAGGAAAAATAAAACACACACTGTTACTTTCACTGTAACATACAGATAATTTTCACATTTTCTCACAATCTCTTTCTGCATTTTCTTTTTCAGTCTCTCATAGGATTTAGGAAATGGCAACAAAAATTTTCATTGTAATGGAAACAGCAGTTTTCCCAGCAATTTTTTTTCTTTTTTCAATTTGCTTGCAATATTTTTTAACTATATCTTTATCAATTTTTATTAGATTAAATTAAAACTTATTATTAATTTTTGGTAAATATCTCTTTTCTGGTTTTAGGAAGTTGAAGAAGAGTAGATTTGTTGGAAGCTGGTGTTTTTATTGTATTTAATGCTCTTATTTTGGATCACCTCCAGTTCTAATCTCAAACATCCACCTAGTTACACAATGTCTTTATCAGAACCCTCTTTTAAGGGGAAAACCTTGAAATGTGACACCTTGAAAAAAGATTATAAAAACTTAACTGCAGAAAATTATCTGGGCAAGCTTTAATAGCAAGATGACAATACTTATACACTTGCATAAAGCACAGATGCTGAGAACTTACCCTGATGTCTTCATTGCCCACTCATGCACTTTGTTTGCCTAATTGCAACTCAGAAGATAAAACCCTGAGTTGCATTTTGAAGAGAAGAGTAGCGATTGTAAAAGTAGTGTGACAGTTTTTGTCTTTGTGCTAACCATCTGCATCTTCTGTACCGTTATTCCACTATGACTTTTAACTGACAAAAATTATCAAAATATGCACCAAATTCCTGACTGAAAGATTTTATAGAGACATTTTATATAAAATACGCAAGCACATAGAATGTCTATGCATTTCTCTATATATTCATATTACATATGTGTGTATATATTAATATATATTCATATATATTTGTATTACATATGTGTTACTCATCCACTCACACACATACATAGGAGGGCTTTTTAAGAAGCTATCATTTAAATTTTCACAACTTTTTACCCATCTAGGGTTCAGCTTAAAGAATAGGACAAGGAATATTATCCTGTGGTTTTGGCTGAGGTAGAGTTAATTTTCTTCACAGCGGCTCATGTGGGGCTGTGTTTTGGATTTGTGCTGGGAACAGTGTTGATCATACAGAGATGTTTTTGTTATTGCTGAGCAGAACTTGCACAGAGCCAAGGCCTTTTCTATTTTTTGTACTGCCATGCTGACAAGGATGTTGGGGAAACTGGGAGGACACACAACCAGAACAGCTGACCCAAACTGACCAGAGGGATATTCCAGATCATACAACATCATGCCCAGTATATACAGCTGGGGGAAGAAGGAGAAAGAGGGGGTCATTTACACCGTAGCTGTTTGGCTTCCCAAGTCACTGTTACCCATGATGGGTCCCTGCTCTTCCAGAGATGGCTGAACACTGGCCTGCCCAAGGCAAGCAGTGAATTAATTCCTTGGTTTTGCTTTGCTGACATGTGTGGCTCTTGCTTTGCCTATTAAACTGGTTTTATCTCAGCCTGCAAGTTCTCTTGCTTCTACCCTTCCGATTCTCTTTGAGCCCTCTGTGGGGGAGTGAGCAAGCGGCTGTGTGGAGTTTGGCTCCTGGATGAGGTTAAGCCATGGCACGTCTTTAAAAAATTCAACTTAAGTCTTCTACTCCTTCTGGAATCTGTCAGTGCTAAGGTGAGATAGAAGAATTACTGCAAATAACTCAAAACCATTGAAAATTCAGAGGAGCTATGTGAGCTTTTTACAAAAAAATTTCTTTCATTCACAGAAGAATCTGATACTTGTATTATACTGAATCTTTCATAAACACATGTGCACACACACAAAACCGGATTATTTTAAGGTATGGTCTTAGAAAGGATTTAACAAAGGGACAGCAAACATTTTTGATCGCTACACACACTGGGTTAGAAGTATTCTGAATGTGAATACTAGAGAAATCAAATTACTCTCTATTTCTCAGAAATAGTGATCAAGCTACTTCCCTTCTCTCATAGTATTTGATTTCCTTCCCAAGTTATAAGTGGATGTGTAACAAATATTACAAAACCTTTGGTTAAATATGTTGTGTATTTTCTGAAAGGACTCCACTATATTATTCATTCTTTACTCAATCCTCTGACTCATACACAGAACACACAGATGCATAGATGCATATGTACCTCTGCACATGTTTATTTGTCCTTAACCAATATAATCAATATCTCCAAAAAAATGTACATATAATAAACTTTTAAGAAAATCTTATAAAATGGCTACTATAGAGAGACTTCTTTCAGATTCTGGGATAGAATAAGGATCTGATTGTCTAAATTTATAGTTGATATTCATTTCCACTTGGGTATTTTCTCTGTAAACATCTAGCTAAGTTACAACTTTAATGTGAACAAAGAGACAGAAATACTTTCAAAACAGGAGCGCTTAGCCTTTATATCAATAACATATAGAGAAGATTCATTTTCTGAAATTATCTTACAAAGGGCCTGGAGGCGATGGAATGACTAGTCTGAATGAAGACCCCTGTTCTGTAGATAAATTTACTGTGTCTTATGAGTTTTAGCCCATTTCTCCTGAGTACATAAACAGTATTTACAAAGGCAACTGAACTAATTAGATTTGCAGCCTTATTCATAGTAATTATGTGCAGAAAATCTTCTCTGAGTGGTGTACCTTAATGTAATATTACATTGTCATAAGTAACTGAAGTATTGCAAGGGAATTGCAAATAAAAAATTATTTTCCACGTGACCTAATATGTTCAAGAGCAAAGAACTGGCAATAAATTGTTATTCATTTAGTTGGCACACATTAAGAAAAAGAATAGCATGGATAACTACACCCTTACTGTGTAAAGGTTTTCTCTTTTTTTAAATTTCTTTGTTTTTCTGGTTACTTAGCCATGTAAGTAATATTCCCTTCAGCAGATCAGAGAATAGAAGATGGCTGGCTGAAAGTTTCTCAAGTCTGATGTGTAATGTGGCAGCAGTATTAAAGGAAAAGTTATTTCTTGAGTTAGTCAACTAAATTCCCATAATGAAAAGAAATTGCTCAAAAGTGAAAAAAATTTATAATGCTATATAGTCAGTATGATCTTAAGAAGACAGATTCATTGACCAGTAAATTAATTACAATAGTATATTTACATACATTCTTAATGTTCCACAGTGACCTTGATTCATTCTGTCTTCATTTTAAAAACTTCTTTGAGGGTGGAAAGTGAACTTCTGTTATACTCTCTTAGTTTAACAACCTTTGAATGCCAAAACTAGATGATTCCCAGATGAAACAATGCAGGAAAATGCAGGTCACAGGAACACCTGGTGTATTGCAACCCCTATGTAGAATTTAGCCATGGGAGCACTCTATAATCAGCAAGCATCCCAACACCTAAAAATAGCATAGCTTGGGCTGCTGGTCCTCACACCAACTATTTCACTCTTTAGGTCCATACTAGTTGTGCTGCACTGTTTGCTAATGTACACACAGCCTCTCTTCAGAGCTTTGAGGACATTCTTGTCTTCCCACTGGAGCTAGCTGAGAAGGGTGGCTACCTTCAGAGTTCTAACCTGTCTTGATAAGATCTGTTATCCTTCAAGTTACTGCGTTCTTTATGGGCAGCTGGGCTAAGGTTATGTGTCAGTTATCAGTGCTTCAAGTGAAATGTCTTGAAGATGTGTCTGTGTCCTCACTTAGGTCTCCTTCCTGCAAGACCTTTTCTTAAAATGAAAACACCTACTTGCATCCTTTGACCTTAACACTTCACAAGCACATTCAGCAAAGTTTCTGTAAAACACCCAGTATTAAGAAAATTGGAATTAGTTGTACAAGTGGAAAACTTATATAGTCTGACCATCAAAATTGTATTGTACAGGCAAATCCAATTTTTGTATTTCTTCAGGAATAAATAGTACCACATACCATGAGTATCAGTATTGTTCTTTAACAAATTTAACGAAAGCTAAAGGAAAATCCCTGGCAAGAATTTGAAGTAATCTACAATTAAAATGCTACATGAATATAAAAGAAAAAAATATTTAAATTATTAGTGATGTTAAAAAGAATAGAATGAAAATTAAGAGGATCTCTCTGTGAGATTAAGCTTTAGCATAAATTAATAAAAATTATCAGAACCGAGAAATAAAGGAGCCTGCTTTGTTTATTCAAGCATTTTTTTTCTACGTTAATACTTTCTGAAATGCTGAAGGTACAAGTTACACGAAATTAATGGATACAGGTTTTTGTTGGATTTGGGATTTTTTGGCTTGAGTTGTGGTTTTTGTGGGTATATGTGTTGTTTGGGGGTTTTTTCATCTGAAAAGAGCTATTTTATTTTTTTACAGGCTCTAGTTAGAACAAAAAAATGGGGTAGGAAATCATCCAGATCTTATATAGATAGTACAGAGTTCTTATATTAAAATATTTAATGCATAGTCAAAATATCATTTGTGTTATGATGTACAATTCTCTGCACAAATATCTCCTGAACAATCATTTTTCTCACTCATAGTCATCTGAAAAGAGCTATTTTATTTTTTTACAGGCTCTAGTTAGAACAAAAAAATGGGGTAGGAAATCATCCAGATCTTATATAGATAGTACAGAGTTCTTATATTAAAATATTTAATGCATAGTCAAAATATCATTTGTGTTATGATGTACAATTCTCTGCACAAATATCTCCTGAACAATAATTTGTCTCACTCATAATAATTACTTATGCAAGTGAACTTTCAAATATTATACATTGAACTGGGAATGCCTCTGAAAGTACAACTCTCATAGTCTCTCCAGCCAATATGATCTTTACTACTTTCCTCAGATTTCATTTTTATCTATAATTCATTAATTTGTGAAGGTCAAAAGTCCTTCAGCTAGTATGAAAAAACTCAAGAGTTTAAAGTCTCACAGCAGAAAAAGTAAAAAAAAAAAAACCTTAAATTTCTTTAAGTTTCCATTCTTCTGCCTTTTAGAAGGTTGATCAGTCCCTATGTGACAGTAATAATAATGTTGATTTCTTGAAGAGTAGATGTCCTCAATTATGCAGTGTAAATTGAGGGTAAAAATAAAACTCTATTAGTATGCATCCTTACATTTCTTTGCTCCTTCACAGTTTCCTCATAACAATGCACTTTCTCTTCTACTTATTACAAAGAACTATTCCGTTAACTACTCCAGAGTGTTTCAAATAGTAATACATTAAGCTCAAAAGCACCTGGATTGTGGTATTTGAATAGCTGAAGGGAATTTTTATTTCCCTTTAGTTTTGTGTCTTAAACAAAAGCAGGATAATAAATTAAAAATGTGAATGTCACAAGTATTGAAGAATTATTCAAATGCATCACCAGGAGAAAAACAAAAATTGCCCTCTGCATGCAATTTGAAAAACTTGTTCCTTTTCATAATGCATTTTGTTTTATTTTAATTTAGGTAATGGTAATTTAAAAATAGTAGTCATTGTAATTTAATAATACTGATAAATTTCTGGACACATCCATACAGTGAACCAATTCCTATCTTTTGCTCAGTGATGGTCCAATTTAAAATGGGAAAGAAATCTCAAATAGGAGAATTTGAGTGCTGAAGCCATGAGAAGAGAACCGCAGTACTCAGTGTCACATAGTCTCAAATTTATTTATAAGCAATATGAGTACAGCAGCTGGTTACAGATTTCTATGTTTTGATGTGCACACAGTCCACACTTGTGAAAAATTACGGCTTCATCCCCCCTGGTGCATTTTAGACCTCTATAAGGGTTCCAGAATATCCTCATATTTAGAGATAATTAGCATTTGTTAGTTAGTTCATAAGTACAGCTCCAAAATAACACAAATATAAAGCTGTTAGCAGTTGCCTGACAACTTGGGTCATCTTTATTTCCTTCTTTCCTTCCCATATGTACCAGATCAACCTAAACAGACAGAACTGAGTAGGCACACTCTAAGTCTTATTTACCTGAGTAGACCGTATGCCTTTGCAATAGCAAAGTTATGACTGATCTGGGTCAAAATTCAGAATGTAAGCCTTGAATGGGGAGTGAGTCCTGTGAAGGCCACAAAGGGAATCAAGGGACTAGGGCATCTTTCATTAGAGAAGAGATGGGAAGGGCTGTGACTGTTCAGCTTGAAGAAGAGAGGTTCAGGGAAATGTAAAACAGAAAGACAGACTCTTCTCAGTGGTGCCCTGAGACAATCTGCGTAAATTGAAACACGTGTTTTTCTGTCTGAACATAAGAAAACATTTGCTTGCTGTAAGGGCGGTTGAACACTGGAACAGGTTTCTCAGGGAAGTTGTGGTGTCTTTATCCATGGAGATATCTAAAACCTGACTGAACACTGTCCTGGGAAACTTTCTGTAGGTGAAGATACTCTTATTTGGGTAGGAGGTGGCTGAAACAACCTCCAGAGGTGTTTTCTGACTTCAGCCATTCTGTTATTCAGTGATTTGGCTTTTCAGCTTTCCTTTCCACCCACCTCACTACTTGTGTCACTGCTCTTTGCCCTCTCTCAAGGAGGTATCATAAACCTGGACACACATGCATGCCATCTCTAATGAGCTCATACTTGTCAGTGAGACTCTAAAAATAATACTCTGAAGTGACTGGGTCACTGCTTATATGGTCCACATTATCCCCCTGGGTTTTGCATTTGCAACTGTGAAGTGGCTTGGCTTCAGGAAGGCGGTGGTCAATGCCCCTTTTGGAGCCCTAGAATTATTCCTATGCTAAATGTTTTTCTGTAATCACTTGTTAACATAAAATCAAGTATCTTAAAATCTTCCTTCTTGGCCAGACAACTCATCAAGGAAAAGATTCATATTTCCTTAAACACAGACTTCTTAAAATTAGATAATCAAGTTTTTGCTGGTTCTCATAGGTTGACTTTAAAGTGAATAAATGCAGTTAGTTCTGTAGGGTGGAAATTCAGAACCTCAGGATCATATATCAAAAAAATGGTTTTGAGCTAACATTGTGAACAAGCTATGCATTAATATCTTGCACTGCATTTCTAACAGTGTTAGGAAATTATTCTTGTTCTCACCCAAATGAGGCTGCATAATCACAAAAAAAGGAAGTCACACTAAATAATATTTAAAGAAAATTTACTTTTTTTTCTAGAGTTAAAAATCTGAATTCATCTATCAGTATAAGCCATTATTTAGTTATAAATTCACAGATAACTTTCTTCTCTGGGTCACCTTTATTCATAATTCTGTTTGGTGTTTCTTTGGTTTTTGTTTTGTTTTATTTTTGTTTTTGTGGGTTTTGTTTGTTTGCTTGTTTTTATTGGATTTTGCTTTTTGTTGTTTTTGTTTTTTGGGGGGGGTTGGTTGGTTGGTTGGTTGGTCGGGGTTTTTTCAGGCATGTTCAAATACCACTATAGCTGGCTGAAAAATCCAAAGCTTGATTTAGGAAAGTCTTGCTTATTCAGGCAGCTTCACTGGTTTCAAATTATATAGGTTATGAAAAAATAGTTTAATGGGTAATGAGTTCAAGATATGTCATAGAACATGGATGATGTGAAGTGAGTGCTGTAAATAATTAAGTTTTCATTTGTTATATTTGGTATGGAGTAGGAGTAAAGCATTTAAAACCTAGAATCGAATTGCCTTACTTAGGCCTTACCGTCACCTTAATTGATATTTAATCATATTTAATCTATGATTAAATATGAAGCCCCATCACAGATTAAATATGGAGCATTGCCTTTTGAAGCTTAAGCAAAACAAAATCTGTCTAATTGGTTCAAGTGTAATAATTTTTTTATCAGGAAATCTTAGAAAGAAGACAAGTATCTGAAGAATACTGCATTACTGTTAAAAAATATTAAAAGCCAAGAGGAAAAGAAAAACTGTTACAGTGACTGAATCTGTCTATATATAATGTAAATCTATCATGTCTAGAAGGATTTTTGCTGAATATGAAGCTAAAGAAAGTTCCAAGTAAAACACTAAGTTGAAATACATTGACAAGGTTTGTTTCAACAACCAGAACCCCTACTCCTCAATCCCAAATATTTAATACTTCCAAATTAACCGGATATAATTTATAATAGCATGAAGTCAAATTTTCAGACTTGAGCAGTGCTTATCTGCTTCAAAATATGAAACATAATGTTCTTTTATTAGACAAAGAACTACCTAGAATTAACCAATTGGAAATGTAATTTTAATATTAATATAGAGATGGGTAGACATACATACAGATTATTGTCAAAAGTTGACATGCTCATTCAGGTAGTGGAATATTTGGTGGGTTTTGCCTTCTTCAGACTGAAGAATAAGGAATGCTACTAGTATCCAAAACAGGTGTGTGAACTTTTGCCACCTGCAACAATTTTGATAAATTTTACTTTAATTTTTAAAAACTAAATTTTAAAGCTTACGTCCAGTGGGGTTTTTTACTACAATATGTATAGAGAAAATAGGCAAAAGAGCAATAAGAGTTACAGATCTCACATGACCTTCCTTACTGAAAAGCCATTTCTCTTTTTTCCTTCTTTTTTTTCTATTTATGAACCTTTCATCCTTTTCTACATGTGGTCTAACTTCAGTAGGATGACAAAATGACTTCTAGTTTTTAAACACCCATCTAGATCTACCACAATGAACCAAATATTTATAGGAGACTGGAATGAAAAAACGAAACAAGAACAAGATAATTGGTAAAAAAATAGCCATTACTAGATTAAGCACTGTCTAAAGGTAGATAACAGTCAGACTCAACTGTTTATACAGTGGCAAACGTGAGAGGTATACAGGCCACTGCTTCCTAGCTTCTCCATTTTCTCACACATCCAATTCTTTTCCTAAATTAATTTCATTAGCAGAGATGCAGTACGAGGGAAATCAAAGATGTGAAAGGACTGCTAGGTTACCTCCTCTGCAGAGACTATGCATCTTAAACACTGCACAAGATTCATTCTTGCACCTGTATTTTCTGTTTCATTTATTGTATGTTACAAAAATTCACAAGCAGTACAGATGTTTCCTATTAGAGGGGGGGAAAAAGTTATTCTGGTATTTCTTCTTCTTCTTCTGTTTATTTATCTTCTACCACAGTAGGAAACCTATTTTTTTTCTTAAGATTCCAGTTCTTCATAGAGCAACTGTGAAAAGACCTCCTTTTCCTTTTTAAGTGTTCTATGGCTTGTCTCAGACTTTTGTGAGGTTCATCCCCCATCTCTATTTTTATCACTTTCACGAAGAATTAGAATAACCAGTTTAATTTTGAAAGTGCTAAATGTTCCCATTTGAAATCTAATTGCAGTCCATCTGGCCTTAGTTAAAGCAACTGCTAAATAGAAGATATTAAGTAGAACATAATTATATATTACGCTTCAAAATTTGAAACTCAGAAAGTAACTTGATTGAACAAACTGTGTTGCAACACTATATATCACATAGAATATGCATTCATTCCAAAACTAACTGCTAACTAGGATAATTTATATAATCATTATCATGTGCTTCCTTTTTTTGAATTTTACTCTTTTACATTAAGAAATCATTAAGTTTTGTATTTTAATGTAATTTTTTTCATTTAAATTGCCCACAGATACTCATTATGGTTATGACTATGCATGGCTTTTGGCCTAATGTAATTTTTTTCATTTAAATTGCCCACAGACTCATTATGGTTATGACTATGCATGGCTTTTAGCACTACTATATCTCTGAAAACACATTGTTTGTAATTCCAAATCCTCAGCTTTATAATTTAAAATTTTAATTCCTCTCTGAAGCTGGACTAATATGGTTCCTTTGTCTTCAGCAAAACTATTCTGGTTTAGAGAAGCTGGAGAACTTGCTTCTTTTTATTGCACCTTCCTTTCTCATAGGCTTCAATTCAGTTATACAGTGAAATATGTGTTTCCTATACCTTCTCTAGAACTTAATGTTTTCCTTTCTGGCCGTGAATGAGTATGGACATGTTCTAACAACAACACATATGACATGATGCTGATACTGCATTCTCTTCCTTTTCACTACTACTTACACCAGCTTTTCCCTTCTGCACCCCTTCAGTTGTGTCTTCAGTTGTCCTTCCATCCTTTATTGTCTCTTGTCAGTGCAGACTCTTACTTGGCTTAACCTCCCTCTTTCTCATCATTAGCTGCTGTCATCTTTCACTTCTTCAGTCCCTTTTGCATGCAAGACTGCATACTTGGCTCTTGCCTATCCTCCTGCTGGCCATCTGGTTTCCCATTTTTCAACAGCAGGAACTGGGGACAAGAGACAGTGGGACCAGTCTGGTCTTCTCTCATGCAAAAGGCTATGACCAGTCTGGACACTTATCACAGCAGATTAATAATAGGATACTAATGACCACACCTGACATACTGTGCTATTTTCATTAAAAAATTCCAGATAAATGCATGTCCACAGTCACACTATTTTTAATAATATTAAGGTTTAATCCTAGCATGTATCTCTACAGTTTGGAATTTAATGCCCAACTGCGTCTGCAGTGGTCTGTATATCAGTTAAACAACAAAAGAAAAGGAAAGATAATGTAGGGATATGCAAATGTATTGTTGACTTATCACTTTAAAGACATAAAGCAAATACACATGAGAAACTGCACCACTTCCTGAAGCATGCTGCCTTAAATATATCCCATAAAACTGAAAACACCCCCAAACCTCTTCACACTACATTAAGTTTATTAAACTGTGTGTTTACCAAAGAAGGATCTGAAGACATGGCAATTCACAAATACATATTTCACATAAACTAGTAAGTAAGTGAATTGCTCAGTAGTAGGTGCTCTTTATTTTCCTTTTCCTAGAAGAGGAGTTGACTAGAGCAAGTGTATGTAATGTTTAATGTTTAAAGAGTCTAGGAATGTCTATTTTTTTTTTGTGTGTAAAATGACTATTTCTCTTAAAAATAAAGCAGAATGTTGACCTTTTGACTTAGCATAGGGCATTAACTGCTAATCTGATAACGTACATCAAGTCAAGGATTGTTAAAGTATCTCTTAAACAAAGCATATGAATTTCAGTATAATGAGAGAAGGATACATAATATAATATTTTTTATCATAATTTTTAGGAACAACACTACAGTTATGAAGTGACCAATGATATGAAATAAGGGCATTTAAGGCATCAGGAGTATAAATGCTTGGCCTTGGAGGACTGTTGTTAAATTTAAAGTTACGCTTTTGCTGTCACAAGAGAGAAAAGCCCTAAAGCCTGTTTAGCTATGCATAATGATCTGCTTTTGACTGCAACTTTTTTCTGTGACTGACGAAATCTATGGTGTCAGGATCACATTTCAACACGGGGTTTGTCTTTTGCTGTAAAAAACGGATGTTCCTCAAAGGAATATGACCATTTAATTCAAGTTGCACATACAGGGATGTGCTGGGTTTGACTGGGGTAGAGCTCATTTTCTTCACTCTGGCTAGTATGGGGTTGTGTTTTGGATTTGTACTGGGAACAATGTTGATAATATAGATAACAATATATTTTAGTCTTCAGAATCTCCACCCAATCCCATGGGTGGAGTAGTGAGTGAGAGGCTGGATGGAGTTTAGTTGCCAGCTGGGCTTAAACCACCACAAGAGAGGTTGAACCAGGTTTTCTGGTTTTTTCAAGATATTCAAGCAATTGCTCAATTTTTGCAGTATCTCCTCACAGACATTATGCCATTTGTTTCCATTGAATGACATGTAATTACATCCAGCAAAGATTCAATAAAAGTTTGAGACACCTAAAAAAACATAGGTTTTTATGTGGAGCCATAGGTTAAAAATAATATCAAGATCAGGTATGTGCCTGTGGACAGGTATGTGTCTGAATTTGGGGTTGAAGATCCAATTACACACAGAAATCAACAGCTCAATTACTTACCTAAAGATGGGTTTGTGCTATTTGAGATCACAGACTCACAGAATGGTTTGAGTTGTAAGAGACCTGAAATATAACTTAGTACCAACATGTCCTGCCATGGCCAGGGACACCTTCCACTAGTTGTCAGTGTGCCTAGGAAAGATTCTTTGTCAGATATGCTTGAGGGTTGATCATGCCCACCTGCAATGGCAAACAGGATCTAAGCAGATTCATAGCCTGCACAGATCGAACCCACATTTTAAAAAATGCACATCCTAATTTATGCACAATTTATTCAAATGAAGACTGCCAAACTGGGCAAAACAGTATTTTCCTTTGAGCTTTTAAAAAGTTTAGAAAAAAAAGCTAAGAGCTCCAAACCAGTCAGCTTCTTAATTCAAGTTAGAATCAAAATACAGAGTTTTAATTCTGTCTTTCTTTTTATTTTCCTCTATCAGAAAGCAAAAGCAAAAATATAACCCAAATCCAAGAAAAATGCAGGTTCAGAGATATTAAATATAAAGATGTACCATAGAACAAAAGAATGAGTTCTCAGAAAGTGCCTTATTTATAAATGTTGTCTCTCTTTCTTTTTTCTTTTTTTCTTTTTTTTTTCTTTTTTTTTTCTTTTTTTTTTTAATTCAAGGATAGAAGAAAAATCACACAGAAATTATGCAGTCAAACACTACCCTATTTCATTCTAATGTAGCTGTGGGCAGGACACAAAGGGATATGCCTGATTAGACCACTGAAAACCACAGTAAATCCTAAATGGCAGCTATGCCATATAAAATAAGAACTTTTGAAAATAATATTTTGTGGAATGGATTAAATGTCTTCCAAACCTCCATAATTACAAGAATTAGCATGTGTTAGTGACGGAAGAGCCATCCCTGTTTCATGGTTATGGTATGAATAGGGAGAATTGCCACTCTACCAATGGATTTTCTTTTCTACCCTAGCTTCCTGAAAATTGAGTATGTTTAACTATTAGAGTATATAGATTTTTAAATATTAAAATACTGCCACGATATTTTAAGAGTGCAGCTAAAATACAGAATTTGCTAATACCTTTCTTGATCTGGTTTTTGACATCCTTACTGAAGAAAGAAGTCACACTCAGAATAAAACTTGTGAAGAGAAAGACATTTAGCCTGCATTACCACCTCATCAGTTCAGTTAGAAGGAAAACAAACATGATAATGTGGGTTGTTAGTTTTTCTCTCCTTTGCAGTTAATACAAATGTGTCTTTTCAAAATCTTGATCGCCTAGAGCATTCCAATCAGCATTAATGTTAGGCAAAATTACTTAATGCAACTTGAAGGACAGAAAACACAGTTAGAAAGAAGTAACAGAGCTTGTTCATGAAGAGTGTTGGAAAGAGATTGCTGAGGTCAGGGCATGTGAAACAGAAGGAAATTTTGTCACAATAAATATGTTCTCCAAATTTTCCAAAGTTAGCTTTTAGTTCTTATTCTTATTCCACTAGTAATTCAGATTTACAGGCCACAGTCTTCAACTGGACTGTAATTGAGAAGAGCAGGGCAAAGTTCCCTAATGCCAACAAAACAAACCATGGAAAGAGCACTCAAGAGAGTCTCCTAATAAGCAGCACAGAGCATTCAAGGGTAAATGTTATATCTAGTGCATTTTCTTGCACTTACCAATTCATAGTACTGCATTTATACCACTTCCTAAGTGGGTAGAAATTATTATGTCAGAGCATTTGGTTATCTAAGATGATACCAAAAATAAGTATTACGTCACCTTGAAAATCAGTAAAGTATCTGTGTGAGTTGATGTGCTTAATCTATGCCTTTCGACACTGCTCCTGATGAGGGCTATCAGCTTCACACTTGTGTGAATAACTAGGGAGTTCCCCTAGGAAGGCATGTTATCATCTGAACTTATTAGCCAACAAAGAGAAAATCCAGCAAATAGGAAAGAAATTTTATTTATGGCTATGCAGAGAAGTATATTTCCTGGAATATTTTTATCTTGTACAGCTTGACTATGAATGAGATCAACGAAATCCCTCCCAGAAGTACAGCCCTGATGTAGATATTCACAAGATAAAATTGTGGACTATGAATCAACAGAAAGGCAGAGGCTTAGTAGTGATCTTCTTTCTGTTTAAGAAGAATAAAACAAATAGTAGTAAAGCAAGAATGAAATGAGAACTTATTTACTTGGGAAAAGAAAGTCAAAGGAAAGTTTTCACCAGAAGTGATAGGAATGGAAGGATTGGATTCTCATGTTGGCATAAAATAGTGCAATAGACAATAATTTTAATGGATGAAAAGAAAAAGAGGACTTTTTTTATCAAACAAAACCTATAGATTTTGGGGGAACTTTATAAGAAAGAGTGATAACAATTTAAATGCAATTAAAAACATACCATCCATCATTTCTTCAAGACTGCTTTCTACACATGACAAAAGCTGAATCTGAGATCTCAAAGGTAAATATTCCAGGATAAGAAAATGTCATATCAGGAGTTAGGAAATAAATAAAAGCCAGAGAACCTTCATAAAACTAAGAATGTACAACTATGAAGAAAATATTAATCAAATCTCTCAGAAAAGGTGCAATGAGCCTTTGCTACCTAAAGGTTTTTAGCCAAATTTGGTTCCAAACTTCAGTGATACAGATAAAGACAATATAAAATAAGCTTTCTAAATTGTCTCTTAGTGATGTGGTGTTGAAGCACAGAATGCTCATTTTGAATAACTAGGCAACAGAAAAAAAGATATTTCTTTTTTATTTGAGGCTAGGAAATATAAGAAAGAAGTATAATTTGAAATATAAGCAGATTTCAATCAAACACTATTTTCATCCACATTAGACAAATTGTTTGAGGAAAAAATATATCATTTTTGTTATAAAAAATATGAGGTTAACTCTTCAGATGTGCCCAAAAGAAGATGGACAAGGGAAAATCAATGCTAGTAATTCATACTTTGAGTTATTTCTGAACTATTTAATTAATGGTTTAACAAAAGTATTTATTAGCAGCATTCAGATGTCCAGTGCTACTTGATGTGCCCTACCAAATTATACATAATGCAGCTGCTAGTCCAGAAAGCACAGGTTTTCCTTAAGTCTTATGTTTTAAATCCCAGCCCCATTCAATTACCTTTTATATCCATGTACCAATGGCACTAGACACTGTTCAAGAAGGTGAATAAATTCTCAAGTGTTATCTGTACCAATTAGGGACAGAAAAGCACGGACCAAGAATATTATGGCTGACATGTACAATCATTATCAAAACAAAAGCACTTTAAGTGCTTCAGAAAGTAGAAAACTGGCCTTTCCACTAATGTTAAGTCTCATGGCAGAAGAGTCTCTATCATAGTGCAGAGTGCTTCTGTAAGTCAGCATTTTAATTACCTGAATGATTTACATTTCCAGTTTATTTACCTGCTCTCAACAGCCAGCTCATCTTTCATCTTATGTGTGCAATCACAAGCAGTGTGAAATGTTATTAAAATGCTTAGGCATAATTGATAGAGTCAAGTTCCCAGCATGCTTAAATTACTTTCATCATGACATTTTTTCTAAATTTATTTTTAAGATCCTGCCCTAAAGATTTTCTAAAGCCTGGCCTCCAAACTCAAGATAGCTGTGGTTTCTTATGAAAGACACTACCTAATTCTATGAGCCAATATAAGAAACTAGTGCAGAAAAAGAATCTTGGTACAGAGGCAGGGAATGCAATGCCAAAGAAATGTCAGGGTAGGAGGAAAAATATGGCACTCTTGCAAGAAAGGAAATGCAGAATTAAACTGTTTTGGTTTTCCCTATTTGCTTAAAACTGAGGAAATTGGGATAAGTGCCTCCTTAATAGTGATTCCAGAAAAGTAGCCCTGCTTTACCTTTCACATAAATGTCCATGTTCAATCAAATGTAGAACACATACTTTTCTGATTACCTAAGGATGAAGATGAAAAATATTCTTATCTTTCTTCAACTACTTAAAACACATTTTCCCCCCATATTAATTAGAATAAAGTTGATTTTTTTTCCAAGGTGATTCTCATTTTATGGGTCTATAAAGTGGTCATATAACTAAAGACTTTAATCTACATGTCTTGTTCTCAGAAGCATTTTTCTTTCAGGCAAAACTAAGCGGCTGTTCCAAACAGCCTAATTTCTAATTACTCCATCCTGAGTAACAGGCTGTTTTATTCTTATCAGCAGAATTTTATTAAAAGTGAATCTGCAATCTTCAGCAGACAAGATACATTTTCTGAACTCTGCCTTCATCACCAAATCAGAGCTGATTTATAGAAAATCGTGCATGTCTAAGGTACTGAGTATTTAGTTGAAAAGACCATATTGCAAAGCGATGACACCCACATCATCAAGGACAGAATGCTACTAGAGTTATATGCTGCCAGGCACCACAAAAGACACTGCTGGCTGAAGCTCTACTGTTTACCATGTGATGTCACACTGGATATAATGTAACAGGATCTGGTGATACGATCAAAGGATAATATTAGTCCTGTCCCTTTTTAACTAAGGAATAATTCAATTCCTATGTAGACAAATGAGGCTGAATAGATAGTAGTTTATGTCCTGAGATTACTGCAAGGAAAAATATTTCATGACTGTCTTCAACTCTTCTTTTATTAATAGGCATCAAAAATTGGTTTGATAATTGATATTTGCAACTATTTCTGGGGTTAAATTATGTATTTAGAATTTGCTTTTTAATTACCTACCCTTACTTAAAATAGTCATCCTGTTAAACCTAGAAACATTCATTTTAGGAGAATCCGTGCTTAGAATGTCACTTGAAGAAATGGAACTTCAGTCTCTGTTCACTTAACAGTTATAATTCCAGTTATAAAGGGATCAAATTATCCATCCATGTATCAGCTCTCCAAGCTGATACCTTTTCACCTTTTCTTTCTGAAAAGCACAGTTTTCTTGAAATGAATTACTCTAGCAGTATCATGCTTCTCTCAGGTACTTGCTTACTTCATACATTGCAACATAAAACCTTAAACCATAAAGCTGATTCTTTCTCTTTGGTCTCTATACAAATTTTGCCTTGTGTTCTGTGCTTACAGCTGTAGAGACAGTATTCGATGTGCTAATAATACAGATAGCAGACACCAAGAGCTTTGTTGGAAACAGCTTCACCATTTTACTGAGAAAACAAACTCCTTGGCTTCTACTGTTGGTATCTCTCGTTCTGGAAATGACTCAATCACAGGAACACAAACTGAAGTACTAACACACTTGGTGGCAAAACTGTAACTTCAGTGAATCTAGGATTTTTTTTTTTCACAGATGATATTTTTAACAATCAGACAATTCAGGGCATAGCTCAAGGAACAGCATATGAAAGAAACTGTTGTTAATGGGCAACCTTAAGGGGAATCACACAGATGGGGGTGTCTGGGGCACGGGAAAGAACCTGGAAGGGGAATTGTATATGCTGTTTGGCCCTAAAACCAGCAAAAATGTTACTGGCCCATTTATTTACCAATAGAGACATAGCCTTGAATTACCTTTAGCTCTCAGTTCCCCAGATTTAAGATATTACTACGAAAGTTTTTTTGCAATGCATTTTGTTATCTACTTGGAAAATCATACCACTTAAAACAAGAAATTTCATTATTATGCTCTTTAGACCAGCTAGTATTCTATTCTGGAAAATCTAAGTTTTTCACTATATTAAGGTCTCCCATTTTCAAAAACTTTTTCAGCTCAATTTACCCCTACTTACAGATTTTTATCTCCTATCAATTGTTCTTTAACCCCAGCTGACAACTGAACACCACACAAGCTACTCACTCCCTCCCTTCTGGTAGGAAGGGGAAGAGAATTGAAAGCCTAAAAATGGGAGAACTTGTGCACTGAGATAAAAGACAGTTTAATATTAAAAGCAAAATCCGTGCACTCAAAGGTGTTTGCCATCTCCAGGAATGTTGTGCTTCATCACACATAACAGTTACCTGGGAAGATAAATCCCGTAACTCCAAACAGACCCCTTCCATGAAACTCTCCCAGGATATATACTGGGCATGATGACCTATGACATGGAATATCTCTTGTGCCAGTTCTGGTCACCTGTCCTGGTTATGTTCCTCCCAACTTTTTGTGCTGCTCCTCACTAGCAGAGCATGAGACACTGAAAAGTCCTTGGCTAAGGGCTGTTTTGGCTTAGAAACAGCCAAACATCAGGGTATTATCAACACTGTTCTCATACAAAATCAAAAAACCTCAGCACTGCAGCAGCTACTACTGTCCCAGACAAAACCAGGACAATCACATCACCACCAATGCACTGCCTCTGCTCTGCAGATGATGCCAGCTTTAATTGGTTGCTTGCTTTTCTCCTGACAAAAATCTCTCTGGGCTTCCTACTGAGGCCATGTCCTAGAGCTGGCTGATAAATTTAATGCCTTCATAATTAATGTATTTAATGTATGTACCTTCAGTCATCTCTGAGGGCCCACTTTTATGCAGCTTTTAGAGTAGATCATCAATACATACTTAGAAGTGGACAGCTCGAGAAAATGGAAGTTTTTTTATGTAATCACTAAACTAAAAATATTAATAAGCAAACATGATATGTGGTGTTTCCTTGCTTTTTCAATTGTTTTGTTTTTAATTAGACAGGTACCATAACTATCTCTTTATGTTTATAAGCTCATAAATTTATAGGCCCCAAGCAAAGGGGTACAAGGTAAACAAACTTAAATTACAGCATAAGTACTTAGTGTATCTGAATTACTAGTATACGACCACACCTGTATGGTCCAGTCCTTAACATAACATACATTCTTGTTGTGCTGTTTCTTGTGAGAACATGTGTAGCTAAAAGACAGAAACTGCAAATATTGTGGGATTAGGTTTATTTCAGACTTTTTAAACTAGTGTGTGAACATGTTTATAACAGTCATAATCAATAATTCCTTTTACCAGATGAGAGTAGCAACAGCGGTAATTTTTTTTTAGTTTTCCAACCACTTGCCACTACTTCATTTATAAGTTACATAAAATGTTCTTACAATTTATGCCTGTACTCTGGTTCTTGGTACTTCTCAGTGTTTAATGTCCCTGTTTCGTTTCTCTAATAGGTTTCCTTCCATATAAAGCTTTTTTTTCCTTCTCAAATGTACTGGATCTCTTGGTCCAATACCTGTAGTTCCATTTTTTCTGACATTTTCTTTTCATCTACATAATTGATTTACTGTGAGACTTATCTAACATTAAGAAAGAAACAGAAGGTTTTATTTCTGGGGCTAAACATTTAACCTTATTTGTAATCTACTAGCTTCTCTATTACATGGATTTTTCATAATTTGATCACAACTAGCCAATTCCAGACATCACTCTGAGCAAAAGGCCTGTAATTACATATACTATGATATGTTATGGAATATATAGAATTCTAAAGCATTATTGTTGGCCTCAAAGCACTGTTATTTAAGGTGGCTCACACCTGTAACTGTGAAATAAATATGTAGTCACTGCACTAGTTGATGTAACCTGCCATATCAGTTCTTCTTTAAATTATCAGTGTGAAATGGAATGATTCTTGTGTAGACCAGAAAGCAAGGACAGCTATACAAGGGTAGCTTAAATTTCATGTGAAGTTTGTTTCAAGTAATTGAATCTAACTCTTTTTTTTCTGATATTAAGACACCTAAATCCAATTATCTACCTAGGGGTCAGGAATCTTTTCCTTCAGAAAAATAAAGAGAAGAATAAAAAATGTAAAAAAAAAAAGCTATTTCTACTCTCATGGGAGAAATATGAGGTATTCTGGAAGAAAACTTCTGTCCACAGCACATCAGATATGAGAAAAATGTGGATTTATATGAATATTTAATACTTAGTACTACTGCCAAGTACCCTACACCTCATACTGTGTGATTACAGTGTCTAATAATTTTCCTAGTTTAGCTCTATGAATAGAGAACATATTTCTTAAAAATAAAAGTTTCTTTAGTGCTTTTCAGAGTGCAGCATGTATATCTTGTTTTATAATAAATAATTACATATTCAGAAACAAGTATGGCTCTAACATTTTAAAGGAAAAAACTAGAGGATATTTGCTTAACTGCTACTTTTCAGATCCCTGTTTTAGGTCAAAAAAATTGCAGCCAGTGCATAAGTACATTGAAAGTTCAGGTACTTGTATATATCTAAAGTAAAAAGGCAGCAATAATACATATTTATGTATATTTGTCATCACTGTGCATAATCAGATACTCCAACCCTCTTGGTCAAAGCTGGTAGTGGTAAGAAAAATGTAATATGCTCTAAATATATCCAGTGGCTGGCTGCTTAGAGGACATGGATGAAGTAATTCCTTTCACCTCTGGGGAAGGCACATGAACCACCTGTCATCACTGATAACAAATAAAAAAGGCTGTCTGGGATGACAGAGGTAACAAGATTCTCAATTCCCTGCAGCTAAACAGAAGTCTTTGTATTCTGTGTTGCTGGAATAACTCAGTGTACCCTATACAACTGCGCCTAGGAGAAAGGACTGCTGAGTTACAGGGAATACTTCAGTGTTGTGCTGCTTGGTTTCCCGCATTGGTTTACCAAGCCGCAAACCTTCCTGGCGAGCACTGTGAGGCTGCTTCGGGGAGAGCGGCTGTTCCGCTTCCCATAGTCCTTCCGGACAGCCCCGCGCTCCTGCTCCGGCCAGCCATCGGCTCCTCAACACGGTGGTGATAAAGAGGCGAGAAGGGTCCCTGCATGGGGACCTCAGAGGAACTTTATTCACACGATGACGAGCCGGTTCCCAGAGGCAGAGAGACCCCACGGGCCGGGAGCCCGGGGTTTTTGAGCCGGTTCCCAGAGGCAGAGAGACCCCACGGTCAGGGAGCCTGGGGTTTTATATGGGGATGAGGGGGGCGGAGAAAGCACATGGACTATTGGGCTCAGGGCTAGGGGCGGTACATGGGCGGAGTTGGGGTACTGGAACCAATAGGGAGAACCCGAGGGTATGGCCAGGACAAGGGGCAGGGAAGGGGGAACAGTGTGGGAAAGGCAGACAGTTTAGTAAGAAAAGGAGTGGGGAAATACCACACTACACTTCAGTTATTTTAAAAATGAAATTATTTATAATAATTTGGTAGTGCAGGAAATGGAAGCTGGAAAATTCCCTAATCACAAGCCCTTAGAGGGACACTAGATGCATTCTCTGCTAAGCAGAGGCAAATTGAAAGGTACTGCAGGTTTCTAGCCCAGTAATACTGTATTGCCATGGCTAGGAATGGCCACCTGAGTTTGCAGGTCCTCCCTCAACAGAGAGGCTAGTCACACTTGTCTGAACCTGTTGTGAATGTTTGCAACTTTACTTATGTTAGCTGTGACAATATTTTTTCTAGTTCCTTTCTTTTTCTAAAACAAATAATACAATTTTTTCTTTCTCAGACTGTGTCTGAGTTAGTCTACCTTTGCTTATTTCTATATGTTGGGCTTACAGTTTTTGTACGAATAGTAGCAGTAAGCATTTTCTCTTTTTAAAGCAAGGCTACTTATGACTGAGGTATTGATGTTGTGCAGAGAAATACAGTCCTAGACTCCTAGCAGAACCCCCAGGAACTGGGGACACACGATGTGGAGGATGGAAAACACGCAGAGGATGATGGGAAACAGGGACAAGGCTGACACTGGACATCCCACAGTTGTAACACACTCATGATGGGTTAAAGAAATGCACCACATCATAGTGTAAAATTGCATGTAGCTTACAGATCAAGAACAAGGTTTACATTTTATCAAATCTATAAAAACCAAACAAAGGGAAATCCTAGAAGGTAGAAAAGGAAATGGCTGACATCATTATGCTCTATTCAATCAAAGAGAGATGCTGATGACGCCCCAAACAGATTGCATTGACCTTAAGACCCACAGAGACTGTGGAAGAGTGAACATAGCAAGAAGAGGACTGGACACAGGGATGCACACACCGTGTGTATAGCACTGTACTGTCTTTATTCACTGTGTTTGGTACAGACACTGCCTATGTTCTTAGAATAAAAAGGGCAGACAGTTGTAGTAACTCTTGGACTAGATGATCTTAAAGGTCTTTTCCCACCTTAATGATTCTATAATTCTGTGATTCTAACTGAATTAATCAACAAAAGTACTTGGAGAAAGGGGAATACTCATTGCAAATTTAGTCTCAAGTATATTGCTGATTTTTCAATTTTAATTTCTTCTATTAAGGGAGAAAATAGTGGGGAAAAGATACTCAGATAGACATCGTACTTAACAGAAAGAGATGGAATTTGAAAACAAATAGAAAATATCTCTTTCATTTACATGCTGGTTTTTTTACAGGGTTGTGTTTCTCCTGACACTAGATTGATTGCATAGACTTCAAATATTAAAGTTTCTCTTTAAAGCAAATGAATAAACAATTTATCTTGGCCATGCACGGAAAACAGTTATGAACATTTTTAGAAATCATATTTTCAAAGTGATAAAGCAGTCACTAGAAAAAGAAAGAATTTTTATCCCATGGATCAATTTATACTATCAAAATTAGAATATTTCTCACTCTTGTCTGAAAACCATGGTTTCTTTAGATAAAGGACTTTTTCTACCACCAGAATTACATATAGTTATACTCTAGACTTTAATTAAAAAACTCGCGTGTTACTCTCTCTTTTTGGGTAGACATAAGTTACCATATGGCTTTTCTTTAATTAAATATGGTCTGAAGGATTATATTTTCTCCTGACAAACTAATACACAGTCTGAGAAATTAAGGAAGTAAGTTCAAAAGGTGTGCAAATAAATAATTTCAGTCATCCACCATTCTGTGTAACATTTCAGTTAATACTGGAAAAATATAGAATGCTTTAAAGTATTAAACCTAACATAAAATAAGAGTACAAGCTGGTACTTACTTCCAGCAGAGTTCAATACCTTAATCATACTCAATAATATTTTGTTTTGAAGATAACATCAATAGAAGAAAAATAACTAATTATTTAAGTTAATTGGTACTCAGCATGTGCAAAGCTTCCACACTTTGGCCCTGCATATTTATTCAGAAATTAAAGAATATATCAGTTCTAGAAATATTGGATTAAATTTATCCCATTAGAAAAAAAAATATTTTGAAACTTTGAAAAGTTATCGTGGGAACTGAACTTCTGAAATGAAGGTATGACGCTGTGTTTGATTTAATAGGTAGTGCTTATCTTACTGGAAAAAAATGGAAAAATGAGTTTCTTCCTGTTGGGTTTGATTATCTGGACAAAATAAGTATGCTATTTGCAGACATCACTTGGATTAATTCTGCAAGTACAGATATTTTTTTTCTAAATCCTTTGAGTTTCAATCTGTTTGCCTCATCTAGAGTGTTCTGTCATTGATTCTATGATTGTGTGAATGCTCCAGTTTCCATCCACCACAGCTCCATCTGTTACTAGAAGCAAGACAACTTTGGCCACTCTAAGAATGTAGAGTAAGTAGCAATTTAAGAGATAGTGTATAAATGTGAATCATCAATGTGTGGCCATAAAGACTTACCACCTTTTCCACCATGGATGTTACCAAATAGCATTCAAATGAAAGGCATGGGAAAAAAAAGACAGGATTTTTTTGTTCCTGGGAGAGAATGGCTTGCATCCATGCCTCCTAAAATATCCCCCTAAAACAGAAGGATCATGTCTCTACCTATTAACATGCCTTTGACATGTTACTGGTAGGTCAATATTGCAGACTTCCTTTAGTTTTGTGCCATATCTGCCAACCCCACAAGGATATTTTTGGTGTTCCTTTGTATGACTTCAATAGCTGAATCTAATCCTTGGTCTCCACAGGGACCAAAGCATTTTAATAATAGTTTGCGTTAACTTCCATACCATGTTACTGGTAGGTCAATATTGCAGACTTCCTTTAGTTTTGTGCCATATCTGCCAACCCCACAAGGATATTTTTGGTGTTCCTTTGTATGACTTCAATAGCTGAATCTAATCCTTGGTCTCCACAGGGACCACAGCATTTTAATAATAGTTTGCGTGAACTTCCATATGCAGTTGAGTTCGGTTCTTGATCTGGAACAGAAAAATATCTGTGACTGAAGACGTTACAATCTCTTCTACCACATATAGTATAGAGAAGAGCAAACATGTCTGAGGTTTGATGAAATCATTGTTGGGTGAAAAAGAAGTCAGGGATGCAAGATAGTTTTTTGTAAGTAAATCTGCATATGAAAAAATAGGAGCTATTCTTCTATGTCTTAACATAGCATACAAAAACAGAAGTCTGGCAGCAGCGACAAGCTGGTTCCACTAAGCAAAAAAGCCCCATATATTATAAAAGGTGTGTGTACTTTTGACAAATGGAAGATAACTTGGAACACAGTGAAAAAATGACTTTTTTTCTGTCTTATTCAGAGTCCTGGGATTCTGAATTCAACCCTTTGATATTTAACTAACTTGCAGGGCACATGGTTTTTTGAAAACAGTCTATGGATTCTGTATAAAAGGCAATCCAATATTTGTATTTTATTTCCAATACTACCTCAGTTAACATTTACAAAGCTTTAGCCTCTAGGAAATACTTAGCACATTATTTAGTATGGAATATTTTTTTTTTATCACTGTTCAAAATCATATACTCATTTTTGAAGATTCAGGCTCTAATTCCCCTTTTTTTTAATGTTGTCTTGGGGTGACCTTATGATGTGTATCCCATATCGCTGCCTATGCCCAGAAATTAATTATTGGCCTTTCTATGCCTCTGAACTGAGCCTGAGAGGGGGAAGAAAAAACTGAGCAAAACTTTCTCAAAGCAGTTTGAAACTTGTTCAAGGTCACATAAAGATAGCAGGTTTTTTTTTCCAGCTGGGGCAGGGGGGGAGCGAGGAAGCACCCAGGCTGGCAGTTTTTTTTCCAGTCTTTTTCTCTTTCATTGCAGAAGACAACTATACAATAGAAAACTCATTATACAGCTCTTTTAAAAAAAGTAATTAACATTTTTACTGCTCTATGGAAATTATCATGTAAGTTTTTATGTCATTTGTCCTACATGCATAAGTCATATTAAAAGTCTCTGTTGTAGTTCAGACTTGGGATTGCTTTAAAGAATATTTACAATCAGGTTTTTATGTGAAATAATTCCCTCCTTTGGATATTTTAGAAGGAATTGATTTCATAATTATTAAGGGAGAAAATAGTGGGGAAAAGATACTCAGATAGACATCGTACTTAACAGAAAGAGATGGAATTTGAAAACAAATAGAAAATATCTCTTTCATTTACATGCTGGTTTTTTTACAGGGTTGTGTTTCTCCTGACACTAGATTGATTGCATAGACTTCAAATATTAAAGTTTCTCTTTAAAGCAAATGAATAAACAATTTATCTTGGCCATGCACGGAAAACAGTTATGAACATTTTTAGAAATCATATTTTCAAAGTGATAAAGCAGTCACTAGAAAAAGAAAGAATTTTTATCCCATGGATCAATTTATACTATCAAAATTAGAATATTTCTCACTCTTGTCTGAAAACCATGGTTTCTTTAGATAAAGGACTTTTTCTACCACCAGAATTACATATAGTTATACTCTAGACTTTAATTAAAAAACTCGCGTGTTACTCTCTCTTTTTGGGTAGACATAAGTTACCATATGGCTTTTCTTTAAATAAATATGGTCTGAAGGATTATATTTTCTCCTGACAAACTAATACACAGTCTGAGAAATTAAGGAAGTAAGTTCAAAAGGTGTGCAAATAAATAATTTCAGTCATCCACCATTCTGTGTAACATTTCAGTTAATACTGGAAAAATATAGAATGCTTTAAAGTATTAAACCTAACATAAAATAAGAGTACAAGCTGGTACTTACTTCCAGCAGAGTTCAATACCTTAATCATACTCAATAATATTTTGTTTTGAAGATAACATCAATAGAAGAAAAATAACTAATTATTTAAGTTAATTGGTACTCAGCATGTGCAAAGCTTCCACACTTTGGCCCTGCATATTTATTCAGAAATTAAAGAATATATCAGTTCTAGAAATATTGGATTAAATTTATCCCATTAGAAAAAAAAATATTTTGAAACTTTGAAAAGTTATCGTGGGAACTGAACTTCTGAAATGAAGGTATGACGCTGTGTTTGATTTAATAGGTAGTGCTTATCTTACTGGAAAAAAATGGAAAAATGAGTTTCTTCCTGTTGGGTTTGATTATCTGGACAAAATAAGTATGCTATTTGCAGACATCACTTGGATTAATTCTGCAAGTACAGATATTTTTTTTCTAAATCCTTTGAGTTTCAATCTGTTTGCCTCATCTAGAGTGTTCTGTCATTGATTCTATGATTGTGTGAATGCTCCAGTTTCCATCCACCACAGCTCCATCTGTTACTAGAAGCAAGACAACTTTGGCCACTCTAAGAATGTAGAGTAAGTAGCAATTTAAGAGATAGTGTATAAATGTGAATCATCAATGTGTGGCCATAAAGACTTACCACCTTTTCCACCATGGATGTTACCAAATAGCATTCAAATGAAAGGCATGGGAAAAAAAAGACAGGATTTTTTTGTTCCTGGGAGAGAATGGCTTGCATCCATGCCTCCTAAAATATCCCCCTAAAACAGAAGGATCATGTCTCTACCTATTAACATGCCTTTGACATGTTACTGGTAGGTCAATATTGCAGACTTCCTTTAGTTTTGTGCCATATCTGCCAACCCCACAAGGATATTTTTGGTGTTCCTTTGTATGACTTCAATAGCTGAATCTAATCCTTGGTCTCCACAGGGACCACAGCATTTTAATAATAGTTTGCGTGAACTTCCATATGCAGTTGAGTTCGGTTCTTGATCTGGAACAGAAAAATATCTGTGACTGAAGACGTTACAATCTCTTCTACCACATATAGTATAGAGAAGAGCAAACATGTCTGAGGTTTGATGAAATCATTGTTGGGTGAAAAAGAAGTCAGGGATGCAAGATAGTTTTTTGTAAGTAAATCTGCATATGAAAAAATAGGAGCTATTCTTCTATGTCTTAACATAGCATACAAAAACAGAAGTCTGGCAGCAGCGACAAGCTGGTTCCACTAAGCAAAAAAGCCCCATATATTATAAAAGGTATGTGTACTTTTGACAAATGGAAGATAACTTGGAACACAGGGAAAAAAAAGACTTTTTTTCTGTCTTATTCAGAGTCCTGGGATTCTGAATTCAACCCTTTGATATTTAACTAACTTGCAGGGCACATGGTTTTTTGAAAACAGTCTATGGATTCTGTATAAAAGGCAATCCAATATTTGTATTTTATTTCCAATACTACCTCAGTTAACATTTACAAAGCTTTAGCCTCTAGGAAATACTTAGCACATTATTTAGTATGGAATATTTTTTTTTTTATCACTGTTCAAAATCATATACTCATTTTTGAAGATTCAGGCTCTAATTCCCCTTTTTTTAATGTCAAATACAATAATTCTTTCAGGCATCTCAAGATTGAATTTAAGCATTCAACTAAATATTTATTGTAGTAAAAGATCAACATTTAGCAATTTCTGGGGTTTTTTGCCCCATTTTTGTTCTTTGAAGTACAGGAAATCTGCCTCTCTTTCATTTAAAAGAGTCTTAGTCAAACACATCTAAAATTTTTTTTACATGTATTTGCTGATTATTACTAAGTGTTTATTACTAAGTATTTTAAGTGCCTAATAGACTATTTCCTATGGTCTTTTTCTCTTTCATTGCAGAAGACAACTATACAATAGAAAACTCATTATACAGCTCTTTTAAAAAAAGTAATTAACATTTTTACTGCTCTATGGAAATTATCATGTAATTTTTTATGTCATTTGTCCTACATGCATAAGTCATATTAAAAGTCTCTGTTGTATTTCAGACTTGGGATTGCTTTAAAGAATATTTACAATCAGGTTTTTATGTGAAATAATTCCCTCCTTTGGATATTTTAGAAGGAATTGATTTCATAATAATGACATGAAACTTAGAATAAACTGTATATATTTTATTACTGATCTATCCAGTGCTTTCAAGTCATTTACAAGAAAAAATAAAAGAGGATTTTTTAATATTATTTTTAAAAATATAAAAGGTTTCATAGAGCTCCAAAAGCAAAGCAATTAGTTAGTTATTGAGTTCACCTACAGTTAAGAAATGTAAAAATGGCATCTAATCAATACTCTTCATTGTTCAGATATATTATGAAGGCATTCAGATGCTTTGATAATCACTGTGAGCTTTAAATATATATGGAAAATCAGACAATTTTTAAAAGGAAGGTCTTGAAACCCTACATTGATATTAAAATAAGTAGAAAAAAAACCAAAACCCAGCAAAACCAAACCATCTTTGTTGCATCATTACAATGATATATAACGACTCACAAGTCAAGGAAGAGACATTTCACATCACACATATAACTAAAAGAATTTGGTAAAAGTATTTAGCAAAAAAATTAATTTGAAATAAACTGCTTTTAATTGGAATGTCTTGAATTTCTTTTCAGAAAATAATGATGCTTGCAATTGTGGGAGAATCTGTAGACTTTATTGAATTATACAATGCAGTGTGATACAACAGAATAACAGAGCTCTAGGATTAAAGCAGTAGGTAAAGAGAACGAAACAGACAAATATGGATTCAGGAGGAGAATATAGGGCAGAAGACGATAATGGAGATAGATGTGAGTGCACAGGTGACTGGTCTAAGGGTCTCAGATTTCCTGAGAACAGTCAATGGCAAAACAGAGGCTAGTCAAAAAATTAATTACGGAGAAGAAAAAGTACATGTGCAGCATCTGGTAGTTTTGCACAGCTGCTACAGGGTCCTTTTGCTGATTAGAAGAAAAATACAAACAGCAAGTAGCTTGTTTCAATTTTGACTACACTACCACTGAAAAAATGGGAATATGCTTTTCTCTTCTACCTTGCATCATTTATAGTTGGCCTCCACAGCTGGTGACTGAGAATAATTTCTGTACTATTTCTCCCAGTTTCCCTCTGATCTTTTATGATATGTATTCTATTAACTATCTTACTCTCTTAGATACATCAAGAAATGAACTAAAATGCCATACTGAAACAAGGGACAAAATTAATACTAGCAAGGTGAGTATTATCACTTGTTCACTGAAACTTGTGAACATCCCCCCCATTCTCCCTTGGCTTTGCTGTATTGTTTTGAAAAAACCATTTTCTTTTTCACAGGACAGGATGTCTCATTACATACCAGGTGCTCTTCTCTGCTTTGGAGCACTACATGGATGAGTGAGTGGCTTTGTAAGTCTGAATGATAGTTGCAGGTAAACTAAAAATCCAAATGATCCCTTCTATGCTTTAAAACTGGTTCTTTTCCTCTCATACCCTTCTGGTTTCTTGCAAATTACATGTTAGGGTCTTTCAAAGGTGGAACTTGTGTCTGGCTCATGAATGGTTCTGGTCCATGACAAATAATCAGAACAAATTAACTCTATGCACAATTTAGTCTTAACTTAGGTTAAATGTGAGAAGCTATAGAAATTAAGCATGCAATTTTTTTTCATTCTCAATGTCTTCAATTGGGAGACCTATATAGTCATTTAGTAGCTGAGCAAGATGGTACAGCATGTAAAAGTACCTAATATGTACTCGTTAGGGGTTATTATGCCCATTTCTGTACAAGGTATAATCAGTAATGCAAGCTGAAAAGACAAGATTGTATTATTCTGGCTTGCTTTGAGCATTACAACAGTGATTACACACAGAAATTCATGTATTTGTACATGCAGGTCTGTAGCTTGCTGAGTTCAAGGACATGATAAAATGGAAAGAGAAGTCATATTTAGTCACTTCACCGTAAAAATATGTAATGATATTGGAGTTAGTTTGAAGATACTGACTCATCAAGGATTAAGTGGCAGCTGTAAGTCCACATTTCCCAGTATTTATAACACTCAGTAGCATCTTTAACTGTTTGTTGATTTATTTTTGTGATGAAAGCTGAATAGAAGGATTATTTATTGCCTCTGTGTTCTGTGCTGTTATCCTTTTTGCTCTTCAAACCTTTCCAGGCCAATTAATATTCCTTATCTCTAAGAAGGATAGTTCTTCTTATCCCTGAATAAATGTAGTTTTACAGCAGCTCCCAACACACCAATTACTCTAGAATACCTGTATGATTCCATTATATTATGGATAAGTGCAGACTTTGCTCTACTTATCAAACTCAAGACATTCAGAATATGTTATATAAAGCATTAATATAATACTTTTCATTTTCTACCTCAATTTTTCTAGCTTATCCTTTTTGAGAAAAATGATTTCTCAACACAGCTGAAAGCTAAAGTCCAAAGTCTAAATATCTTTTGAAACTGTAAGGATTTTTTGTTTTTCACAAGTGATATTGTCATTTTCTGTTTACACTTGAAGCTGAACTGATGAGAATTTACTCAAGTAATTGACTGATGGGGAAAAGGGACCTAAATATCTCAAATCATGCACAGAATGGATATCCAGCTTCACACAGGTGATGTTCAACCCAGTGACCTGGATTTTCAGCAGATGTCACATGGGTTTTCTAGACGTGTTTTAAAATAGATCTACATTAATATTTCATTACTGCCTTTCTTCTCTAATCACTACAGCTATAATATAAAACTCCAGTGTAGTGCTCCTTATGGCACCATATTAGATTCAAAAGTGTACCCCATTTCTCCAGGTCCTACAATTGTGACTACCTTCTCTAACACTAAAATATCTTGTCTCCTGTCAGGAGTGATGAGAGCTGAGATTGCTTAGCACTATCACACAATAGTAGTACTAAGTATGTAATAAAACAAAAATTAGATTATATTTCGATACCTTTTAAATTATTTGAACTAATAATTAAGTGTGTGAATTGATAGAAAATGAAGATAAAATGCCTTTCTGACATGGGCAGAGCAGTGCATTTTGCAGAATCTGTTATGTGGGGGGTTTTAGGCACCATTTTACAAGTCTCTTCTCAGAAAACTGCATTACAGCAATACTTACAAATAACAGTGGATTCACCCTAAAATGAGAAGATCTCAACTGAAACACATATTCAATGTGTATAAAACCAGTCTGAACCACATTTTTCTCATTTTGAGAGTTCATAGAACTAATTTTATGTAATTAATTATTAATATGCACATGGTTTCAGAAATCTTAGAAAGCATTTTTTATTCGAGGTATAGCTAATTTTATGTAATTAATTATTAATATGCACATAGTTTCAGAAATCTTAGAAAGCATTTTTTATTCATTGAGGTATAACTTGATATATATTTAAGTGCTGCTTCTTATAGCACAAATCATTGAAGAAGGTCAGACTATAAGATTCATTGCCCATTTTTCTAGTTCCAAAACATTTCAGAATAATTTACTGTTGTGACTTTTTGCTTACCTTTAATTTTTAGGTATGATTAACTGTCTAAAAAAAAAAAAAATCCTCGCAAGTTATTTCCTAAATTTTTTCACTTCTTTTGACCAGATAAGGGGATGATAGGCCTGGCTCTGAAGTGAAATTCATTTAGATTTGAGTGTTCTCTGGCTTATGTAAAAGCTTTTTAAGACCAAAATTATATATATTTAAAACAGTAGTTAAAACAAAAAAAAAAGACCAAACAAACAAAAAAGAAAAATAAAGACACCACAGAAAACAGAGAAAAGAGTCTTGTTTACATATATTTTTTTCACATCACCATAATTTTACCAAATAATTTTTTTTGTGTGTGTGTGTCTTGATGGAAACTGCAGAAAGAAGCTTTCCTAATAAGATTCACAAAAGATTTGATCCATCTCACTCAATTTAAGCACATAAATTCAGGCTGCTAAGTATACTGATTCATCAAGCTCCATTTATATTAAATGGAGAGACCTCTGTACTTCCATTTGAAAAATGAAAGGAATTCTATTTCTCTTGATTGTCTTTCTCACTCCATTTAATAAAGTGGACTATTTTATACTACCTCATAAGAAGAAAAAAAGCCATTTTAAAAATAAAACATTAACATTTCCGTCTAAAAGCATTTCTTTGTCATTAAGGGTTTTTTTTAGAATTTCCTTCTGAAGCAAACAATTTGACAGACTGTCTTTATCTATGTACATTTATATTTTGTTATCTTTTTTGAAAGTATTTCAGGATCCTGAAGACTACTCAGAGTCTTGATGGACTAAGTTAAAAAGAAAATCAAAATATTTTCACACATTTTCTGTGTATGTAGCTGATTTGATATATAAATCTCTGTGTAATATATGAACAACTTCAAAGATATATATTCACTTTTATCCTCTCTCTCTTTTCTGAAATAACTTGTACTCTATTTATCTGAAACAGTTCCAGAGAAAACTACAGAATTTCTGTTAATATATCCAAACCAAAGAGAGGCACTCCTTATAATTCTGATCTTTAATGTGGAACCACTTATTTTACAGCAGAATATTCCTCTGACTTCTATAATGTCTCTATAATGTTGTAAACCACAATGTCGGTTTTTTAAAATTTTTCTGTTCTTGCTCAAGACACTAGATATCATATCTAAAGGTTCATGCTGCAAAATACCAGCAGCAGTATGATCTTTTTATTCAGAAGTCCCAAAGTCCCTTAAAAGCATGTCGATGGTAAAATAAGGAAACTTCTCTCAGTGACCCTAAACAGAAAGCAAGATATATTGTTCTGCATGATAGCTGCATTGTTGTATTCCTTGGTTGTGGAGAGAGGTTCGTGTGGGCCATATTGCAGACTGGCATAAATAAGTATGCTACAATAGGTAGCCAAAATATTCAAGGTTCGGGCTGGGGCACAGAAGACTGACTTAAGTAAGGAGAGGACAGATAAAATCATTGATGGGGTTAGGGGTTTGCTTTCAGTTTTGAAGAGGGTGCTCTTTTTGGAGACCTTGTGTGTTCTGAAGTTATGTAAGTAGGAGGGGAAGAGAGTTGACAGCAACAAACTAGGAAAACAAAGCTTTTCCAGTATTTTCCATTAAAGAAACAGAACACAGGCAGAATTCTATTTCAGTGTCACCAGCTACTTAAGATTCCAGGTAGTGTTCTGTATTTTCTGAATTCTCAGCACTGTCCCTGGGTGTCACTGGTGTGAGAACTGGCTGGAATTAGGAGACATTTAAACAGTTAATTGAATTAATTGTTTAGGAATGAAAATATGAAAGCAATGTATCACTTACATGATTAAGTGGTGTTCTCCAAGGAAGAAAATGCAGTATGTCCCAGTGAGGATATTAAGGCTGAAGCATGGTCAAATTTATATTTTTATGGCAATCTGTATTGTTTCCATGAGTATTAACTTCTCCGTTTTGAGGGGTTTCAGTTTTAGAGATGAACTAACTTTTCAGAAAGAAAATAATCTATTTGGAATACTTGTGGTAGATTTTTTAAATTTCTTGTTCGTTGAAGATAAAAATCATATAGAGAGAAGAAATTCGAAGCAGATTTGATAGCTCATGTAGAAAGATAAACAGCTTCACTATGGTTTGAGCCATATTTCTAAGGAAAACCACACGGGATGAATCAAAATTTTTGAGAAAATCGAGTACATAGGGAGGTCACTTTAAGCAGTCCATCTTAGTCATTTACTAGTTTTGCTGCCTTTTAATTTACTAGTTTTGCTGCCTTTAAAAGTATTTTGCCAGGTACCTAGGTCTTTGTTCTGGGCTGAAAGGGTTAATCTTAACTGGCCAAAAGTTTAATAGTTCAACATTAGGTCTCAGAATAAAATATCATCTACACAATGCTTCATTTCACATATGAACAGATTATTTCTCAATGTTAGATTTTTTTCTTTGTTTAGTCTTTATCAGTGATATAGAGCAATAGTTCCTGAGTGCTAAGTTGTCACTAATGGAAGTAACATTATGTGTATATATATATATAGGTTTTGTATCTAAAATATATACAGTTTAGATAAGCAAAGTATGTAGAACAGAAATATTTCAGAACTTTATTGAAAAAAAGGGGGGAAAAAGAAAATGAACACACAGGAGAAACACTTGTGTCAAAATACAGCTATATGACCTGGACAGGGCAATCAGGTTTTATTAATTTGTGGCAATTAGGCATAACCTGTAGTAATAAGGAGAAAATTTTTTATCAGAAACTGACATTGTTTGTTAATTATGAATCATCAGAATTTTTTTATATTTCAGCAAAAGCTTTTACATTATCTTCCATTTGCAAGACTAATGTTAATTACTGAACAGGTTAATAGCTGTCAAGTATGTCTTACATTCAGTAATACTGAATAGAAATTGTTCTTATATTCAGAAAATAAATAAACTCCATAGTTTACAGTCTGCTTTTTGCTCCTACGTACCTGCATAGACATGGTACTCAGAGTAGCCATTACACTGCCTTTTGCATTAGTGAGGGTAAGGAAATACACATCTCATAATGCCATAATGCAGAGTAAAGTGATCTTGGCTCAAGACACATGGAAGTGTAAATGCTGAGATAGGCAGTGGGCAGGCTCTTGTTTTTGACTGGTTACTGCTTGAACACTGTTAACACTCTCAGTAATTTAGTTCTGACAAATGCTACTGTCATCCTTAGGGTGGCAGAGAGACTAATTGCAGTAGTGAGCAAACTTGCTGATATGTAGAAAACTTCTTGTTTTTGGTTTTCTCTGTTTCATTATGAACCAAGAAGTTATTTTTAAAATGTGCAGGTTCACAGTTTTTATGCAAAGGTATCCTTCGACAGGTCCTGTCACAGTCCAAAACTACCTCAAGGTCCCACAGGAGCAATATACACCAGCCTTGTCTCTTTATATAATTGACTGTAGCAGTGAGAAATGTGTGAATGTGAGACAGCAAGCTTTGGAATAATTTTTTTTTTTAAATAAAAAAGAGACCAAGTGCTCATGTGAAAGAGAAATAATTATATTTTTTCATCTACAATTAAAAATATATGACAACTAACAGTTGATAATAATCTCTCTACAAGAGTCCAAATTTTATCAATTTAGTCTGTATTTTACTCACTGTTCCTCATGCAAAGTGGGAGTGAGTAATAAATAGTGTTCTCACAAGTCACTCCACAAGTTCGCTCAAGAACACAACTAAAAAATAGAATAATATGATTAATGAATAAAATTATCTTGGGGCAAAGTTAAGTTGCACAGATAATTTCACTGTGCTTCTCTATGCCTTAATATTTTTTTTAATTTTTAAGTACTCTTTTTTATAGTTTAATTTGTGGATAATTATAATGTATTTCAATAATAGATTGCAGAGACAGTATTTTTTGTTGGATTTTTTCATATAAATTATTCACATTGTTCAGCACAGGCTCTTACATTTAAATCTTCTCGAGTAAAGATTTTCTTTCTCTGAATTTTTTTTTTATTTTTACTTTCTGTTCTTCCTCTGAGAACACAGAAGATTGGGTTGGTTTTTCTTTCCTCCAGAGCTTTTTTGTTTTGTTTATCTTTACACGTTATTGCTTCACTTGAAAATGGTTTTACTCCTTTGGGCTTCTGTAACAACAAGCCTAGAGGCTGGCTGTAGAACACTTAACCTCTGATTCTGACCTTTCACACACAGGATGAAATTCTTATAAGAACTCTTTTCTAACACGAATTGTCAGTCAGGTAGAGTTATAACTTTTGCTGAAAAAAAAGAAAAAAAGTCAGTCTAGATTTTTTCTTGACTAAAGCAGGCTGCTGTGTTTGTCTCAGTGGGATTTAATACCACTTAGATTGCAAGTCTTAAAGTTTGTGCACCACATACCAATAGACCACTTGGGGAATAATTTTCTTTTTAAAAAATTAAAAGCTGTATCTGGAATGTAACCAAAGGATGGATCTATTTAAGAAAGAATTGTAAGGTCTTTTCCTTACTGGACATGCATAATAAACATGGAAGCTATTTGCAATCAGACAAATGGTTATATGTCTGCTACTATAATAATATGGTTTAAACATCTCTGCATTGATTGTATAGTCCATTCGCTAAATAAAATATGGGGGTTTGTGACTGAGTCTGGGAAGGGAATATTTCTTTCTTCTTGTCTGTAGGGAATAGAATCCCTGTAAACAAAACAGAACAAGTTTTATTCTGTGGGAAGTGTCAGGGTTCAGATTTTATGCCTAAGGCTCTTTCTCCTAACCCAAGGTGACCTCACCCAGATTGCATATAGGAGACAATTTCCAGCCTTTCCCGAAGCCTGTAATTTATCTGTGTGCTGGCAGCCAGCTGTCCAGCACAAACCTAACCTGTTCTTCCCCACAGTTAAGAATACCCACAACCCCAGGCACGTGCTTGAGTTGAATGCTCCAACTTTTCTAGGTTTTCCAACAGGGGTATTATTCATCAGACAGTAAATGGACCCACCCTTTAAGCAAAAGCACAGCTGCTAGTACCAGAGCAATGGTTTGTGTTAATTTTTTTCAGCATCAGAGGAAAAAAAACCCAATAAACTTCAAGATTCACACAGCAGGGAGGAAGCCTTGAGTAATGTTGCTGTGATTCCCTCTGCAATGGGAAGGATTCTCTTCTCCTTTAGGGAAATTTGGTAGTACATCACAGAGGACTAGGACACTGCTTTTACTAGAGTCCGCTTGTAAATTTTGCCTGCCTAGTATGATGTACTAGGCTATAATATGCTAGAAAAAAACCCGGCTAAAATAATCCTCAACACTCTGATTTCCTTTGGTAACTGAGAATAAAGCAGTGCAAGGAAGCAGCTGCCCCCAAATCAAAAATATTGTTCAGAAATATGGCATCTCTTAAAGGAATATTTAGGGCCTTGACATTGACATTATCTTCCATGGTCGAGAACAGAGCACCGTATTTTCCAAATACAGTGACCAGATCCTTCAGAGAAGGATCATTGGGTAACAGCAGGATAAGGAATCACAAAACACTGCAGATTTTAAACTGAGGACTGTCTTGGGAAGCATTTGCAACAAGGTTGATGTTGTTTTAAAAAGAAAAACGTTAATAATTTCATAAATAAGCAGTGTCATTAACAAATAACAGGGTGTGTTATCACAGGGTCAGCTATCATGAGCTGTAGATTGAGACACAAGTAAAAAGTTCACTTATAGATATTTTTGAAAGTCTATGTGTGTCATTGGCAATATAGAAGATTATTTCTCTGTCAAAGAGAAGGTTATTATTTTGTCCACAATTTTATCTCCTCTTTAAAGTTAATATATATTAGCTTTACTTTTAGGTGAGACATTTCTAGTGTCTTAGAAGAACTTTTCACAAATAAAATTCCTACCATTCTGGAGAAAGTACAGATTTCTAAATAGACAATAAGGTAGAACTTCACATTGCCTTACCTCTTTTGAAATATATTTGAGCTCTTGAACAATTTAAGAGTTTAAAAGAGCCAAAACCCCTATCTCTTTGGTGGATGTGTGCCACAGCTTTGCTTGCAACTAGTGAGAACAATGAGATGGAGATTATTATAAACAGCCACACTGAGTAGTTTAAACTCAATTTGAACATTAGTGACATGAGTCCATGGTTCATTTTATAATGTAGTGCCCAAGTCTGTGTAATTAAATCCTCAGGTGGCAATGGTAACATTCTACAATGATATCAAAAAAATTGCTGCCAATGTAAATTAGTTTAAAACCTGAGAGTCAATCAAAATACAAAATCTTGTCAGGGAGGTCAAGGCAGAAAAATGCAATTTTGTGTGCAAGATACCTCACAGTTCTGACTTTTTCCTTAACAGAAATAGATCCTTTTTTTTTTTTTTTTAATTGGCTATGTGAATAGCATTGGTACTTTTTTTGTTTGTTCGTTTGGGGGGTAGGGGGTGGTGATGGTTTGAACATATGTGGATTAAGATTCCTGGGAACAATTGATAAGAAAAATAGGCAACCGAGGTTGCTTCATATAATGATAGAAAAAAACATGCAAAAAAGGGCATGGACTGGTGCTTTGCCGATTAGTAAAATAAAACATTTGAAGACAGATAAACATTGAAAAAGGGATATTCTTAAAGATAACCAGGAAAGACTAAATTAAAACTTAAGATGTTATTACAACTTTTACTTACTCAATACACAAAAAAATCTACATTATCCATACGGCAGGTGAATGCTTATATCCAGCCTAAAGGGTGTAAAATTAAGCACCTCCTTCAATTTTGTATAATACGGTCTTTATATTTGTATATAAAATGTGTTACAGATGTATTTGTTTTAAAATCAACTTCTCTACTGGTTCACACAGACAAGACTTACACTGTCCACTAGATAGAGACTTAGGAAACTCACCATCACCTTGAATATCAATCAACAGTTGAATGAGTTTTGAATATCAGCATTTTTGATTTTCACCTACAATGACGACTAGGTGCTTTATCTATCTACTTTTGAAGGTCTTGCTCCTTATACTTGTCCATTAATATGTACTAAAATCCTTTTTAATTTCACAATTTAATTTCACAATCAATCACATACTGCAAATAGATCATCTATGTTTAAATATGTATATGGATATATTTCTTCTCCAAGAGGCACTCAATGCTAATATTACTTTCACAACCATGAAATATAAGGAGCACTAAATATCTCTGGCCTTTAAGGTGACTGCAATAAGAAAGTCTTATTTTAACTCAGAGGCAATCATGGTCTGTTGTTTTTCTCAGCCTTTATTCTATTGTGAGTGCTTCTTTCAGGTGTAGTATTTTCTCTTTTCCACAATCTAATGACATGTTGTGATCTCTACATGATAGTATGATAAAGTGCATTGCAGATTCTGATTTATTTAAGTAAACTTAAGGTCCCTTTATCAAGCTATTGCTGTGACTTTACTATTCCTGCTTTGCCTTAAAATTACTCAAGAAATATTCTGTGGTCCATTATGCTAAAACAATAGCTTTTAAAATGTCAGTTAACAATCCACACACTGTATTTTCTTCTCCAAGTAGGAGCAGCATATCGAAATATGCCCTCATAGACCTCTTCAGATCTGGATTCCCACAGACTTCAACATTATTATTCACATCTGTTTTAAACTGCTTTGCAGAATTGTTCTTGCTGTGCTCAGTTTGAGAGAATAATACACTTTCATAGTGTGTAAAACCTCTCTGCATAATAGTTGAAAAGAATTTTTTCTTGTAATGAATATGAAGAATTTTGGGTTTATTGCCAGTGAAATGCAGAAAATAAGTGTATTATAAGCATTTGCTTTTTAGGGGGCTGGAGTCAGGGGATTAAGTATCTATGAAATCAGTTGCATGCTTGGTGCCTCTACTATGCATCATTCATTGCTGCTGCTTCTTCTGTTTCATTACATTGCACGATTTTTCACCTCATAGTAGGGATATTAAGTATTTCATCAGAAGTAGGGAAAAGATTTAGTATCCGCCTTATGTTGAATTCATTCTTTAAATTGATTCAACTAACAGCAATTTTAACATAGTGAAAATCAAAGTACTTTAAAATTCTC
>NW_008237885.1:3905737-4120124 GCF_000691975.1 Corvus brachyrhynchos | reverse complement strand
AGAGGAAGAAGAAAGTAAAAGAAAGTTTTCTGAACAATTTCTGAGTCAGAATCCAACACCTAAATCCATATTCTACATCAAGCAGTGGCATATCACTTTTCTTCAACTATGTGCTGGTACTGAATGTAAAAATTGACCAGGGATTCTTATGAGCAGGAACTGCCATTATTGTTGTTTTTCTCTCCAGTATTCATCTCAAAATGGCAGATCCTGCTTGAAATAAAGAAATGAAGAAATCACATATGTGAGACTGAAACTAGATAACATAAATTCATATCCTTATATAAGTTCTAGCTCTCCAGCAAAATACAGGAAAAAAATTTATATTTGGTAAAAAATATAATTGAAACATATTTAAATGTTAAGCATAATAACATTTTCATATCACTATATATTTGAAAATCTTAAAAATAAGTAAATAAATAATGGATAACAAGTATATGCTTAGGATTTTGAATCTGCAATATATCCTAGTCAGTCAGCTAAACACGAGGACATTAAAATTTACTCTTTCTTAAAAAAATAAGATTTTATGCAAACTTTTAATTGGCATCCATATTTTAAAAGAAATATAGAATATCTCCCTCTTTCACATAACATAAGGAACTTATGTTAGAAAGAAAGGTGTGACCTTTCTTTCTAGGTTACATTTTATAATGCATTCTAAAATATTATTTTTCAGCTGGATGGAATAATACCAGAGATATAGGGTGTTAAACTAAAGGGTGTTTAGAGAATTCTTTATTACCCCTTAGAAGATGAGAAAGCAGGCAGTTGGCAATTCCTATCCCTTGATAAGTCTGTTTTATTCCAAGGTATTACTTCACTAGACTTTCATTTTTTGCCCCACTGCTACCAACTTCTTCATTCTTTAAAAAGAAGAATTTGCAATATGTACCTGTGTTGTCCTCAAATTCTGCAATAATTTACTACTAGTCCCTGACATGTATTAACCTCCTCTTATGGATGCATTTGTTTAGGTTCTAGAAAATAGTTTTCATGTCTTTTAGTCTTCTACAGGGATGACAGTATTGCTTTTGCTCTTTAAACTATCTTGATTCAAACTTCTATTCTTTAAGCTCTTTTCTTACTCATAAGTCATCAGTGTATGGAATAAAGGACAATACAATATGAATGCTTTGATTTGTTAGGGAGCAATGCAGTGAAACAAAGGATTACATTTCAAAGTCATGTTCATTTTAACATTTTTCTATGCAGGCTTTCACTAGCTTTATATTTTTATAGCAATCAGCTGATCAAACTCCCCCAGGTTTTTTACTGCAACTAAAGGACTTGGAAAATCAGACACATGAGATGATTCTTCTCTTCTGACTTTATGCACCTAAAACCTAGGGAGCTTAGAGAAATACTTTTAACTGTGCAAATCACTCTAGGTTTTCTATTTAATCTTCTGAGAAGAAAAAGGCTTCTGTACAGAAGTGTCATCCTGGACATTTATTTTTGGATGAAAACAAAATAAACCCATTCTAGTGGTGTGCTTATTCTCCACATGCTAAGAAGAGAATCTGGTATCTCTAGCTCAAAAGCAAATGTCTGACAGGGTATCTCAAAGAACTGGGTTATTTGTCAAGTTATTAAGCTTTATGCTTGTGGTTTTCAATTCTTTGGCTTATTTTTTTTAAGCTTTAGTTAAATTTCAGATAAGCTGTTTGTAGCTGCAGTTGATACATATGTGTTTCTAAGGGTTCTATATGTAGCTTTTGAGACTGAAACCGGTTAAAAATGTCAGAACATCTTCAGTGACAGTTTGATTTTTAAAAGCCTGTTCAGAAGGAAAAAAAAAATTGAATGATTGGTATATTTATATGTTTGTTTTCAGTGAATTATTTAATCTGTCATTAGAAAAGTTATTTCTTAATTGATATCCATTTTTCTTTGGTTCTAATTGTCATTTTTTTAATATGTCCTTTAGAAGCATGAAATATATAAAATAATACATATAACTTGATAAGAGCATAATCTGATTGAAGGATAATTAGTGAAGATCCAGTTGTTGATCTAATACATGTCTGAAAAGTACTTTCTGTACACCCAGGTGTTTGGTACCCTTGTAACCCTTGTACCAAGGAATCACAGTGTTAAGCACAAGAATTTAGGTGATTGATACCAGTCTAACTGTACATCTTCATTAATTTACCCTAGGTAGCCATAATAATTTACTCTTGATCTGGGCTTGGACCTCATTGCCTCTCCGCTATTTTTTGCAATAGGATGGCATTTCTGTAAAATATTTTTTTTTGCTTGCTATCTTTTCCTGGTTTTTTTTTCCTGAAATTTCTGAAGCCCACAACTAGCCCCAGTCAGAATGGCCTTTTAATTAAAAAAAAAAAAAGAAAAATAAAATTAGGACATATCTTTAAAGCAGCTTTCTTTCCGGCTTTGTGTTTCAGAACTGTGTCAAGAAAAACAAGGTCAAGTTGATGGTAATTAAAAGAAGTAAAAAATTGTGAGTTATGGGAGACAGAGAGGGGGATGAAATAAGCAAGGGTCCAAAAAAAGAATCTAAAATTTAAGGCTATTAATGGCTACCATATAAACAGTTGACTACAGCCCAGAACATGACTAAAATTACTAGACAATGAATAAAGGACTGTGTGTGTATCTTGATTAAGATGTTTGATTACTAGATATAATTAATTGACTTTTTCTTATGTGAGATTTCTTTTTTAGACCATAAGGATTCAGACTTACATATCACTGTTTTTGGTGTGTGGCTTGTAGAGGATGGTACTTCTCTTGTGGTTAAGAACTTCCCTAGGGTGCTTTTTTATAGGGAAGAAATATACAGTGAGACAGGAGAAATACTGAACGTGTGGGCAGCAAATTAGGAATGAAAGACCCAGAATCAGCTCTTTAATCAACAAACTAAGCCTAATATTTTGAGATAAAAGTGATGTCTTCTGAGTCACTGCCTGACTGATAATACTAAAACTCACTATTCCACCAAGAAAGTACAAAGAACATGAATATCTAAGGTGTTTTCATTTATATGTCATAAATAATCTCAACAAGTCCTTGAGCTGTTTATTTAATTTTTGTTCAGAGTCAGGATAGAGAAAACTTTCATCTATGTCCATTTAAACTACAAGAAAGCAAGAACTCACTATGCTTGCTCAAGTAGTTTCACTGACTTCATAACTTCTGATATAAAAAAGCTGAAAGACTCAGCAAACTTAAGAGCTAAACCCTTTATTTATTCAACTTGCCAGAGAAGATTAATTTATATCATGTCAAGAGAAAACAGAGTGGAAATGTAAGCAAAGGAATAGCAGGTAAAGATTTTAGATGTTATAATATAGGTGAACACCTGCCTGTAAATTAAAAGAGATTAAAGACTCAGATTTGGTTTTCTTCTTCTCTTGTGTAAAAGGTCTGTCTTTTTACATCTGTGTATAAATTTGAGAAAACAAGAGCAGTTCTATATTATTTTACAACTGAAAAAAAATATATATATACACACACACAGAGTGAAAAACAAAGAAAAAACCTGATTACTGTGACAAGTGCTTAGAAAACAGATAAGCCAGATGGCCTTTTAACTTCAAAACCTGTGTCTACTAAATTCATTCCTTAACAGCACACTTCATGACAGTGCTTAGTTATTGCACATTAAAAATCAGTATTGTGTTAAAATTTATTACATTGTCTTCTACAAAGTCTCGACACAAAGTATACAATGTGGCTTCAACACCTAAATTCTGAATTAGCTGTGTGCATGCAACTCCACATCACTGATGCCACTGCTGGCTATGGTTTGTGGTGGTCCTTGGTGAGAACAAGGTGATCAGCCTTGAGAGCTGTTGGCAGGATAAGTCACATGTGCATTGTTTTATCTTGTTTCTTCTACAGTTTTCCTCACTTGTGCCTGCTGTTTTCATGCTATTTGCTACTACAGTTCCTTCTCCCACCCTCAAGTGGGGAATCATCTCCTCCTGATGCAGCTTTGAGGGTGAAGGATATTTTTCCAGTTATCCTGGTATACTTGGTTGGAGGTCCTGTGAGTTTGCAGACCCTTGTGCTGATATTGTCCTCTGCAACTTTGTCTTACTTGGATGCCTCTTACATGCAACTTCTCTTTTCCCCTTTGGTGGTCACATCATTCTCATACTTACATAAATTGCGGAATTCTCTGGCTCACAGTGTTATTCCCTAACAATGCTACAAAATGCTTACATACTGTTCTTGCTTACTTGTTTCAGTGTGCTTATATTTAAATTAGAATTAATTGCATGATGATCAATACATTTATAATTTCTAGATGTCACAGTCCTCTATTTTGGTTCCAGGTAGTTGTAATACACTGTCTCTGTGCCTGCTGTGGAACATACGGGCTTCTCAAAACAAAAGAACACCCTCTCCATTCTAGCTATCCAAGCTGCATAAAGCTTTCCTAGCAAAGGGATTCCAGACAGTGTCTCTCTAAACCGGGTTGTTAGAAACCTCCAACTTCTGGCCTTCCATGTTTAGCAAGCACTATTTATACCTGCTTCCTTTTTGCAAAGATTATTTCTAGGATTTTGTCTAGACCTTAGTGTAAATTTTAAAGAACAAGCATAATGATCAGATGTGTACAGTTCAGATGTGCTGAGGTCTTTTGTGCCTTTTTTTCATGTCACAAAACCTTAAATCTTACTGGGTTGATAAAATATATCATCTTTGTCTATGCTATTGGGAACTGCCTCCTGTTTCTTCTAAATAAAAAGCTGATTATAACATTAGGGACATTTCGGCATTGAAAGCCAAGGAGATTAATGTCTGCACTGAAAAGTCTTGGCTAAGAAAAGGTAAATGCTGAATGAAAGAGATGGGGCTGTTTGCAAAGAGAAAAGAGATTTAAATGGAATGCAGAAGAACTGGAAGTACAAATTAACTGTGATGGAATCTAATTCTACTCACAAGTTTTCTTTTAGCCCTTTTGGCACACAAAGTCCATAAATCCTAATCAGAAAACCACATTCTATAGGTTGTGTATCCACAGTAGCTAGGTGCAAAGTGATGATATCAGCTAAACTCTTTCCTTTGCAATTTAATGCAAAAAGAACATGTAATTTTATCCTATAAGTCATCAGTAGAACTTTTTATATAATCAACTGAGTTTTCCCAAATTATCCATTGCAACTAAATCAAGCATCTATCTTTTTTTCTTTTCTCTCATTTAATAAAGAATTGCAAAATTACTCTGATTTCTCCATACATGTTGGAGAATTATTTTTCAAAACTATTCTAGTGTGGGTTGAAATACATGGTATGGGTAAATTAATCTTTGGAATTCTTCACAAATTATGCATGTTAAGCGCTTGCAGTTGGTGTTACATATTTTTGGTATCTAATGACCAATTGCATTTAACTGTTTCCACTTCTCTCTGTTTTGTCTCATTTAGGTGGAAAGTAAATAATCAAAAGTGCAGAAAAATGCTATGTCCACAATATAAAGCAATTTTGTACCATGGGACAGGCTTCATACATCAAAATAAAAAAGGTGAAGTGCCTACATTGGTAATGTATGAAATGTTTTATATACAATATGGCTTTTGCTTCCTCCAGGTTAGATTTACTCCATTTCACTGGGTAAATGTCCTCACCATCCTCCTGATATGAAGATACCCAAAAGGAGAAATCATTGGTTCAAACACTTAAATCTGCCCCAGCAGTGTAAGTGTATGTAAAGCTGATTTGAGACCAGATCTCCTGTTATGGTTAACTTCAAAAATAATCAAATACTTGTTAAGGAATATCCCTTTCAAACTGAATCAATGTTCAGGGACATCCAAGTTATTCACTTTGAAACCTCATTACTGCTCTTAGCAAACACAGTAATGTGGATAAAGATTTTTAACAGATGTCTGTGTTTTTATTTCAATAACTTTTGTCTATAAATGTAAGCTATTGCACACAGAAATATAATAACAAACCACGTTAACAAATGTTTAAAAAGCCCAACCATTCCTCCAAACACGCATTATTTATAGGAATATTATTCTTAGCAACAAAGGGATGTGAAAGAAAAAAAAAGTGCAATTGAAACAAATATTCACAAATAATCTTTTTTTTCAACTTTCCATCAGCTTCCTTTTAGTTGTTGTTATTTTTGGTTTGGTTTCAGATATTTTTTAATAAATGTAAGGTTATTGCTTGTGATATACCAATAGCTAATTTAATTTCTGCTAGTTTAAAGTAAATTCTTTTTTTTCTTTTCTTTTTTTCTTTTTTTCCTTGTTTCTTGTAGGTTGGGAATGATTGGGGCTGTCTTAAGACTATTGCTTAATATTGTCTGCTTTAACCTGTGATGATTAGTACACATATCAGTCATTTAGTCAAACATTGTAACTATGCCCTGAAAGATTAAGTGAATTTCCATGGTAGAATACATTTCTTTTCAACTAGAGACAGGTTTTATTGTGCTAAAGACACAGATGCATGTTTCATTATGCGGTTTCTCAATACTACTAATGAAATGACATTAGAAAGGCATCAATTACTTAAATATAGCACAAAACATACAGAGTACATCTACACCAGAATTAGTTTTGTCCCTCCTAAATTGCTTTTCTGATCTAAATTAGTTTTTTATATAAGTAGCATTACTGGGATAATCTATAAATTAATAAATCATGCTACACTGAATAAATCCTTAAATGCAAAATTTTATTCAATAAAAATTTTTGTTTCCATGATTTTCTAAAAAATGAATATAAAAAATAATGTGTATTTTAGTGACAGGGATAATGTAACTATTACAGCTATAGATGCACTCGAAAAAATAGTTAATATGGAAGCTTCCTGAAAGTATTTGTAAGATGCTTTACTGTATGAAGTTATGTTCTTTTCTTTGTTTCCTTTTGTTTATGAGTTTCATCCTTTTATGATTTTTTTTCTCTGTTCTCTGCCCACGAGATTTATATTACTGGAATGATCTTCTGATATGTAATGTTATGTTTGTGAGGTACTTCAAGTTAAGGCTAGAAAAGATCGAGTTGCTAGTAATTTTAATGCCTGTGCAAATAATGCTGATTTAATCTAAACCCATTTATATTTAGAAAAAAATCTATTTTACAAGAAAATAGACTTTAGAAATACTTATATCTAGGCTTCTTCCTGTGCTAAACTCTGTTATGGCTCTAAAATTCCTATTGTCCTTTCCATGTACTGCCACCACTAACTTGCTTCCTCTAGAAGTGAGGGGAAATCTACCAAATTTTTTCACTGAAGATTTGATAGTAAAGCGCATGATCTCAAAGGGATGAAGCTGTTTCATGAGAAAACATGGTATTTCCTCTGGAAGGAAATAAGATTAAATAAATACACTCTTATGTCTTCCTCTGTGCAGTATAAAGCTGTTTAAAGATTATCAAAATTAACATGTACCCATAATTCTGTAATAAATCCACTAACGACTGTTTTGTTGGAGGTGGGTTGTTTTGGGTTTTTTTATCAGCTCTTCTGCTAATGACACTGAGGAATCATTCTTCCATTGGTTTTTGCCAGCTTCATGCTAGGTTTAACCTTGTTTAGCCTTACTTCTGTGTCCTATTTTGTTGTGTCAGCCCAGTGGCTTCTGTCTGCCAGGTTGTGCTGCTGTAGGTGTAAAACCATCTTGATACTCCTAGGGAAATGTGTCCCACCTAACCAAAGCCATGTAAAATTTTGACAGTCAGTTTAAACTCCATCACAGTCATTGCAGAAAGAGAGAAAGAACAAAGCATCTATAATTCAGACTGTTTAGCAATATATATCTCTGAGGGAAAACAGGAGTCAGTCTTTGGAAAAACCTGCTCTGCAGACTATCAAGGGAACCAAGATGATCATACTAGATAAAATTCCCAGCTTTTACAAGATTAAAGTAAATGAGTTGGAATTGACTCTTTATTCCAAAGCAATCATAATTTTCTCTACTTCTTGCCCTAACTCTTCTCATGCCTCTTCATTATTTATTGTTTTCATTCTTAAATCTCTCTCTGCCCTTTTGCTATCTCAGTCTCTCCCCTTTGTCAGCTTTCTCCATTCTCACCATTCAAACAGGTGATTAACAAATGCTGATTTTTATTTCCAGCAAAATTTCTTCTATCTCTGACCCTTGAAAAGTTTCCCAACTGCTGTAGTTGTTTAGTTGTTTAGTTCTTCCTTGCAATTTCATAATACGAAATAGTTTTGTTAATCTATTTGCTGCAATTTTTTTATTCTTCCTTCTATAATGCATTTAGTTCTTCATTGCACTGCCATTGAAACTGAAAAACATTATGTATTTCTGGTCTCAGGAGCTCTTCAATTTGACTTAGTGACCTGAATACAATTTTAATATATTGAAGATAAGCATGCAAAAACTATATGTTTGTTGAATGGCATTTTCCCTGCAACATTTTAAGAATAAATGGTGGCTTAAATGTGTTGACAGCAGCTAATCTCGGAGGATGAAGTATGCATCCCTAATAAGCTCTTTACTCATGTTAAAGGAGAGTGAATGACAGGCAGTGCAAGATCTTATCTAAAAGGCAAAATACATTGCGGTGCATAATAATGCACGTAACAGGTCTGCTCACTTATGAGCTGTGGATAAATGCAAGAAATCACTACAATAATATGCCTGAAGACAGAACACTTACTCTCATTATGTGGGTGAGTGTGCTGTAGAGATCAATTAGATCACGTAACTGCTGCAGACAGTAAGAATAGCAGTAATAAAACCTAAAGCAAAGAACATATTGCACAGTGTGCTGACAAGGTCAAATTGATAGTAGTGATATGTGGTGGCAGCACTGCAATAAGGTTGTCTTATACTGTGTGCATCTGATATTGGCTTTCATTACCAATATCCTGGAGTACAGTCAGAAGCTTACTAAAATGATAGTGGTTACCCAAAGGGCAAAAGCAAATACGACAGGCATTTCAGTTCCTGTGCACCCTGCAAACTGCATGAAGGCAGAAAAAATTGTACCTCATGCTCGATCTACAATGCTTGCTACCACTGGGATCAAATTGAGTTTACACTGCCTTTTGCTCATCTTTAAGCTTTAAAGCATGTCTACGCTCAGTGAGTTTATTAAGATAGACCATCAGAGACCATGATAGCTCTCTTCAGTACGAGTCTACAAGTATGTACTCTAAATCAGCTTGTAAGACGTATCATACACAAGATGTACTGTTCTGGAAGCTTCAAGTTAATACTGGGTGGGCACTTAAAAACTTGGGGTTGGGCCTGGTTCAAATCAACCCCAAATATTTGGATGTGTCTAGTATTTTTGCAATACATCACCTTCATAGCTTTTTAAAAACCAAACAATACCAAACCAAAACTAATCCTATGCTTTAGATGTGATAAAATATCTTCTACCACTCCCTGAAATTCTTCTTCCCTTAAAAAAGAAGTAATTTAATCACCAGTAGCTTTAGTCTCTACTGAATAAGACATGCTCATAGACAGAAAGGTTAATGAAAAACAGAGTGTCCTTGGAATGATATATCAAACATTCCAAAGAAATGCATCTGGGAAGTTACTTCTGGTCTTATCTGATGTCCTCACAGTTCAAGCAAAATGTGAGTAAATGCATAAAATTAAGCAGAGAATTTTTCCATGTGGTATTTCTCTGGCTCATTTAAGCATTTAGGCAAACAGTAGGTTTTGTAATGTGGTCATGTACAGTGTTCCTGTCCACACAAAAACAAAGAGAATAAAAGTTTTAATCCTTAAAATATTGAGGTGATATTCAAAGCAGAGGTGAACATTCAGAAAATGGGAATTTGTGAACTTAACTGCTCTTGGCTTTCCTCCTCATTACAACATTAAAATGAACAGCTCTTTTATGGTGTTAACTATTCAAGGAATCAAGGCTGGCATAATAAGACTCCAGTGAACTGTGTTAGTCAGGTCTGCCCACATACTCTAGATCTTTCTGTTTGTGCACATGACACTGCTTTGAATTTTTGTCTGATTTCTCTGACACAGCTGAGAGAATTTTTGTGACTTCTTGTACAACTGTGTCATGTTGGGGGAAAGACACCTGTGAGGAAAAGGCTGGGTGTTGACTATGATTCAGACACGGTAGAGGTGGGTAGGAACAAAAAGAAACAGTGCCACTGGCATTTGGATTACTCAGATGAGTCACATCAGGTATTCAGTTGTTGCAGAAGGAAAATCATAGAGTCATGGAATGGCTTGGGTTGGAAGGCACCACCTTAAACATCGTCTAGTTCCGACTCCCCTGCCATTTAAACAGGTTGCTGAAACAGCCACCCAGCCTGGCCTTGAACACTTCCAGGGATGGGGCATCCACAACTTCTTTAGACAACCTGTTCCCCTGCCTCACCAGACTGACAGTAAAGAATTTCTTCTTCATATTTAATCTAGATATTACCCTCTTTCAGTTTAAAGCCATCAACTGTTCTCCTGTCACTACATGCCCTTGTAAAAAGTCCCTCTCTGGCTTTCTTGCAGTCTGGCTTCTGTGTGTTTCATGCACCAATTTAATATTTTAAATAAAGGCTTCTCTGTACCTGATGCATGATTCATACAGACTAGAGGCTTCTGGAAAGCTGGTCTTTAAACCATGGCAAGCGTATGCCACCTCTCCACTCAATGGCCCCATTTCCACCCTCAACAACCTCTTACTATGCAGCACTGCCATGGCTGTGGCTATAATGCCATCTCCTACTATCATACTCCCTGTTCCTTGTTCCTGTCAATCTCCTGTCCCTCGCTTCCTTCAAAAACTTATTTTATAAAAATGTGTGGGCTCTCTCTTCTGTCATTACTCAACTGAGGAATTATATTCTGTTTGGAGAATCATTGCTGGGTATACACATTCAGGAAAACGATCTCATTGTCATTATGTTACATGTCCTGCCTTAAACATGCTTGATGTGCTTTCTGAATACTGATTAAGTTTTTAATTTACATTGTACGCTTTTTCCTCCCAAAGGCTGGATTCCTCACAAGACTTCTTGGGAAACAAAAGCATAAGCTTAGAAAATACCACAGTAACTTGTCCTTTTAAACAACTGCCTAAGAATTTACTTTCACACTTGAAAATGTTCAGAAAAGTTGACATAAATTAATAACCCTTCTGAAAAACTCTAAGAACCTAAAATCATCTTTTTAAAAAATTTTAGCATGAATTTTTCAATTTTTTTTAATCTATGCATGATTTTTGTAAAAAAATTACACATACTGCACTTCAGTTACTAAGCATAATATTTTGTTTTGCCCTGGGTTTTCTTTTTAAAAGAAGAAAAGCCATTTTCTTAACATGTGTCTTTTATTATTTTCTTCCTTTTCAGATTAACTGTAAACAGACAAAATCATTACTTACACAGATACAACATTTCGGAAATTTGCTAATATCAGTTTATTATCAACATAATAGTATCCTAACATCTGCTCTTACACACGTTATGCATCTTTGATCAAACAAAGAGCCTAAAGATTTGTTGGTGCTTCAGTTATTCCATTCACCCTCCTTGCAGCAGCAGGTATGATTATGGCTAATGCAGCCTGCATCAAGATGACTTCCTTAATGTGCTGAGATTAAAAAGGAAAAACAAAACCACATTCATCATGTTGCAGCTCTGAGTTTCTATGCTGAACAGGAAAACTTATACATGTAAGCAGTATTACAATGGTTGTAATTACTTCTGCAGTAAGAAATGTATTACAATTTACTGTTCCTTATCAGCTGGAAAACCCTTCCTTACGAAACACTGCATGTGCTTTCATGAAGAACAGAACAAGAGAGACTCCTGCTGGTTCAAACTCTACAGAAATTAACACTTTTAAACTAACTTTCTTTTTTCTATTCTTTGTGTACTTACACTACTCATTTCTTCCATAATACTGAAAGGCTCTGAAGCTGAGTGAATGCACTAGCCACTCTCCTGCAGCTTGGAAGAGCTGACTATTTGATTTTTTTAAAATTTCTGAGACAAAAAAGTAGAAGGAAGAAGGGCAGAAGTTAAGGGTGCATACAATCACACAAACTACTACATCATAGTTTATGTGGTTCCAATATGTCTGTAGAAAATTATGAAGCTATTTATTCAATATATGCTGCTCTTAGTGGAGAAAGTGATTATTTGGTGCGTTTATGTATGCATATACTTCTTATGCTAAAGTAAACTAAATCAAACCATCAGGAAGTGCACAGTTGACAAAATTGTTTCATTCAGCTTAGTTCTATTCTCAGGCAAAATTTTAAATTACTGTGACAAAGTATTATGAGTAACAACTTTATCACATACTGTTGTTTTCTTCACAGGATGTTTGCTTTGTTCTGTGCATGGGAGGATGGTTGCTGCTCAGAGGAGGAAGCAACTGTGACTGAGTATTCCCTCATCCTCCTGCTGCAGTATGTCCATACATACTACACAAACCTGTATTGGAAGGAAGTTTCCACTTTAACTCTTTTTATAGTGCTCACCTCTGTATTTGAGGGCTAGATCTTTAAAAGAATTTAAGGGCTGGACAGACAAAGGTATTTAATATCCAAGTCCAATTAATGTAGTGAGAACTGCACACTGTGCAGAAATACTGGTGTGTCTTTGAGGACTACAGCTCAGGAGTGTGAGTATCCACTAGCATAGCCTGTACTGCACCACAGGGACTGCACAAAGACACCTATGGAAGCCTCAAATCCAGACTGGTATTTTGAAATAAAGGAGCAAACTCTCATGCAAAGATAGTAGTTGCACTCCGCAAAATACTGAAAATGACAGTTCACCTGAGCCACCTCAGAAGGATAAATTACTTCAGCAACTCTTGATTTTGGAGGCAGTAAGTGTTTCTGTCCCTTGCTGTTTTATGTACTCTACAAGGAGATATACTAATTACAAAATTAATACGGTCAAGTTAATTAATTTTTCCAGTTGCCCTTCAACCCTAGCAGTACCAACCTCCACTGCTGATAACGTTTTGGGGTGCCTAAGTATCTGCATCAAATTATGGTGTTTTGTCAGCAATGAGAAGACTCTTCCCAATCTCAGCAACCACTGGAATTCAGTATTAAGAGTTTTTCCTATTATGTCAGCTAGGGTTAAAAGTGGGTTTTCTCAGAGATGGTTAACCTAACAGAAAATATAAATGGAAGAACAGTAACATTTCCTTTTATTGAATAAATTAGCAGCTATATACTCTTCTGTATATTGAAAACCCTTCTCTTTAAGGGGAGACTTGAATGCACATATTCAGAGCCCTCCTGGCTCTCACTGATTTCAGATTACAGTTGTTAAGATGAGACATTTCTGAAAATAAATTTTATGTACTTCATCTTGAAAAATGTGCCTGTACTACATTAAAGCAAAGGGAGAAATGTCAGTGATTTTCTCAGTATCACAGCACATATTTATAAAAGATTTTACCATAGAATCCTTTTTGCAGTATTTTTCGAAAACTTCTATAAGTCTGAGTCATCCTCTCTCCCTCTCTCCCTCTCTCTCTCTCTCCCTCTTTATCTTTGATGTCTTTCCTACCTTCTTCTAGGAATAGTAAAGGACTTCGCTAACACATCAAGGTAAATGCAAGAAGTCAGCAGTCAAAAAGGAAAGATGATATAACACCATGCAATTAGAGTTGGCATTGAAGTGTGCAGGAACATCCAAATGTAACTGACATGATGCTGTCAGGTGAGGAAAAGCTCAGGCAGTCTCTGAGGTCACAGGCTTTATCTCAGCACGGTATATCCCAGCTGGGAGATCTGAGAGCACCTCCATGCTCCTCTGTTGGGGGCTAACAGCGCATGCCTCTTGTGAGGATGTACCTGCCACATCAGGACCTTCCCTGTGAGGAAGCTGCAAGCCAACAAAGAATGTTAAGGCAGGTGGTCCAACTCTCCAAAGAGACAGCGCTGCACCACACACAGCCCAGCTGAAGCTAACCCGATCTGCTCTGCCATCATGGAGGTAACAGATTAGGGGAGGATATATAGGAGAAGCCCACCACAAGGTGAGCATGCTCAGACACAATGTGCACTAGGGCAATAAGCTTTGCCTCTCCTGCAGCTCATTCATCTGAACTGACAGAAGGCCAATTTTGTTTCAAGATGCTGCTGCTGATTGCGTTTTAATCTGTATCTGTGAACCAGATACAGAATATAGTTTTGCTTTGTGGGTACAACTGCATGACAACTTGCTACAATATATGTTTTCTGAATAATTATTGGCTGTTCTATTCTTCAATATCATCAACTTTTTTAGCAATCAGTTAAAGTGCTAACTCACGCTGCATCTGTGGTCTAGACCAATTTTCAGCTACTCGATACCAGTAAATTATTTAAAGCACTACAGAGGACTTGTGTTTTCTTACTGCTTGACAACTTGCAATACAGGAGCCAAGGATTTAGTAAGGCTGGGAACTTCACAGCAAAAGTGGATGGTTGCAAGCATTTTCCTCTGAAGTCTGAAACAGCAGGGTATAAGGGTACGTGCAGTAGACAGCTGTCACCTGCTCGAGTACATGTATGTTGCTTTGCCCTGGTGACACTGGAGGTGTATATAGGTTCAGAGAACTCATGTTTTTATTTAGGCTTTTGATAGTGTGCTATTTAGAGCTTCAGATTAGCCTTCAAAGCAGAGATGAAGTTAAATATATTTTACCACCTAAAGAGTTAGATGGGACATTGATGTATTAAGTTGAAAACACAGATTCAGGCTGGAAGACAAATTCATACTAGGAAGTCAGGGACAAGGGCAGGGACAGGACAGTGGAAGGACAGAAACTCTCTTTAGTTCCTTTCACATCATTAAAATAGGACATGAAGGGAGATTCCAGGTATAGTTATTTCATTCTTCATTTCAGAGAGGCAGTTGAATCTCTGCAGTACTATGAGCGAAAGGTTTTACTGATGTCAGTATTGCCATAGCTACTTCAGAATGTGCAGTAGTAAACTGATACGCTATGAGGGTATAGCAAGGAACATGCTTGACTTTTCTGAGAGGTATTAATTAAGACCTAAGCAGAATTTACCTGTAAGTAAAAAATCATTAATCTTAAAGTCTCTGCTTACCTTTACTCAATCCATTAAATTTTCTGCAGCTGGGCAATGTAAACAGGTTCATTTAATAAAAAAAATATTTTGTATTTCACAAAATTAAGGTGATTTTAAAAGTTCATTAATATTGTATTATGTATAAATTTATCACCACAGTTACAAGATAGTCTTGTAATGCTTTTTTACTTTTGCATGGTTGAGATAACAGCAAGAACTATTATCAGTTGCTAAAGCTATCTAAATGTAAATATAAAGCAGAGCTAGGTCTCTTATATAAGTGGGGACTATTTTTTGCCATCCGGAAACTTTTAAGAGTATACCCAAAAGCATAAATATTTTTCTATTGCTACTGTTAGGCCTGATCTTGAAGTTGTTAATCAGAACAAATAGATCCTTTTCTCTACTCAGACTGGATGTAGCCAATATGGAGTATGATGATGCATGTGTTTATTAATCTTTGCCTTCCTCTGCATTACCACTTGGGACTCATTAATAGTAGCAATCTGGCTTTTAAGTGGAGCTGTGAAAGTTAGATAATAAATGTTATTGCCAAAAACAATACAATGATGTATCTGTTTCTGTGTTTGACCCAGAGGGATTGGCATAAGTTTTCAAATTAATGTTTTTAAAATAAGTTATAGCATCCCTTAGGTCACCATAAATTTAACACTCCCTTGCTTCTGTCCAGAATATGCTAATTGCAGATTTTTTGCTGATGAACATTATATTGTATAATAAATATATGGAAGTGTCAGTGGAGCATCCTTTCTTTTCAGCATATTTGCATGTAGAGGACATTCTCTAAACATACTCTTTAAACTTTATTAAGAAAGAAAAAATATGAATTGGTTCTAGATTAAATGATTTTATAATTATTTTGATTTACAATTTCTGAACAAAAAAATAATTCTAAATAGTGTTTTTAATGCAGATGAATAACATATAATTAGTAAAAGAATTAGATTCTCCTGCCTCAGAAAATAACATATTTGTCCAAAAATTGTATGACTGACATTGTTAGGACAAATTTCAGGGAACAGTACTACTAAAGATGACTGAGCGATATAATCTAATCCAAATGTATTTTACTTCAGTGATGTTCTTCAAATATTTTTATGCTGAAGCAAATATTCCAACTATATAAAGATTAAAAAAATATTTTGAGTGATTTTTTCTCATACTGATCACCAAAATTCTGAATATTTCATCCAAGCATGGAAATCTTAGTGATATTGATGTGTTAAATTTAGGAGAGATTGTATTACCTTCTGCATCTGCGCATTCACAACTCATATTTTCAAGTAAATCTGTAGTGATGTTTTCTATTACATTTGATGCACAACATTAGGGATTCTAGAAGCAGTAAGAGAAGATGAAATTTGTGATAGAAAGATGCTGATAAAACTCAGACTGCACAAAAGCAGAAGTAGGCTTGAAGCTGGATTTTGAAGAGTCATCAGAAATTAGTGCCAGGTTTCAGTATGTGAGCATAAGAGAACAAAAATCAAAAATAATAGTTCTGGTTTCAAAGCGATTTTTTCCCATTTTAGACTTAAATTTTGTTTGAGAGAAAAAGAGAGAAAAAAATACTCTTTTTGTATGAGGAAAAGAAAAGAAAAAATCCACAAACCCAATACCCAGATATTATTATTTTTTGCACGATTTGTACAGTGCAACTTTTAAAACCAGGAGATTAAAAAAAAAACAAAATAGAGGAAGGAAGTATGCTTTTTTGCTGCTTATTAGACTGTATTGTTCTGCACAGTTTTTAAAAAGGCTGCTTGCATCCTGTTTCAGGCAAAGTGCTGTTTGATAAATGAGTTTAATACACAGATGTTTACCTCAGAGAAAATTCTGCCTATATTTCAGAGAGGTTTTTGTGCATAAAATCTGTTTATCACATTTTCTAATACAGAATGTGGTCAGCATTTGTACCCTGGAAAAAGCTAAAACATTTCCCATTTTTCTTTACAACAAATTATTTATTAATTACAGAATCTAAAATAAATGTAACTAAATACTTAATGCACTGAAAAATACCATGATACTTTTATTTATACGTTGCTTTGGGAAACTGATGTACATATGTATGCAGACGACAGCACCTTCCTGGCCGCCAACATCCTAATCCAGCTCTCATTTCACAGGAAACCGGAGTAAGTGGGGGTTCGTTTGTTTTGTGAGGGTTTAGTTTGGTTTGTATTGGTTTAATTTTAATTTTCCTTTTTAATAATATAAGGCCAACTTCCTTCAAAGAACGAAAGTTTTACTACAGAGAAGCTACTGTTTTTCTGATGTGTATGCTGTCATTTCAAGGGATGCTCTGATGACATTGACATCTGAGAGTGATTGAATCAATGAGCAGACTTGGAATTTGCCCAAATCATGTTTTTCCAGAATTACCTATCACATCCAATACTACTGCCATCCATTACTCTCTACTTTGTTGCATCTTCACATCACAGTTTGCAACAGGAACATGTTCCACAGAATCTGAATTTTGTGATTTTCCTTTGCAAAAGACATTATTGTTTTATACAGTTCCTGATCATATATACTTAGTGTAAAGTCCATCAAGACTTGCTCTATGTCTTTCAGTTATTCTGCAATAATTCAGTCATGGCTATTAAAAAAAAAAAAAAAAAAAAGAAGCTATTTTACCATCAATTCTTATATAAAAATGAAAAAGCAATTGCTACAAAATCAGGATATTAACATGGATGCCTTTATGCAAGCTAATATGTGAGAGGCATTGTTTTTGAAATTAATGCTAAGGGGACTACAGAATTAGAGATTATAAAAAGAACTGGACATTGTAGTTCTCGATATAGTTGAAGCTTTATAAAACATTAAAAAATACATTTGTAAAACCTGGATGACCTAGTGCAGTTATTTTTAGGAGCTCTGTGATTTAATATTTTAATAGCTATTGACTTTCATGCATGTCAATCAATGCCATGTTCAATATATTTTTCAATAATGAAAATTTTTCTTTAATATTCCATACTTTAAAAATTTGATTGATATAAGACTGACTGTCAGCTCAATAGTAGTGGTGTGTAACATTGTAAAGTAAAGGTTTATTGAAAGCTTTATTGAAAGATTGATCAAATAATGGTGGGATTCTTGGGGTGCCATGGTGTGATTCTTAGGGTGTCCTGTGCCGGGCCAGAAGTTGGACTTGATGATGGTTCCCTTCCAACTCTGCATATTCTATGACTGTATGAAGCTGTGAGAGAGACAAGGCACAATGTGCCCACACAGTCACTGACTCAATCTCCAAGAGCAAACAGAGGGTCACAAGTGATGCCATGGCTCTGCTGGACTGCCTGGGATGATGAGTCTGGGTCTACTGGCAGCAGCAGTCAATGATGCAAATGGCATGTGGAGGTGAGTAAGGGTCACAGCAGCCCTTGGCCCCACTGGTGGCTCTGTGATTTGATACAGGCATGACCTTTATGGTTATTATGGGCAGTATCCTGCTGACATCTGCCAAAGGGCAAGGTGCCAAGAATGGGTACAAGCTGGGAGGAGAATAGATTGACAGTAGCCCTGAGGAGAAGGACTTGGAGGTCTTGGTGAATGAAAAACTTTATATGAGCCTTCAGTGTGCACTTGCAGCCCAAAAAGACAACCATCTCCTGGGCAGCATCAAAGGAAGTGTGATCTGCACTCAGGGGCAGTGGTTTTTGCCATATACTCCCCTCTTGTGAGATACCACCTGGGGTACTGCTTCCAGCTCTGGGGACAACATTAGATGGGCATGGACCTGCTGGAGCAAGTCCAAGAAGATGATCAGAGGGATGGGATATGCAGACAGGCAGAGACAGTTGGGATTGTTCAGAATACAGAAGAGAAGACTCTGGTGAGATCTTCTAGTATCCTTCCAGTGCCTAAAAAGGCCCTGCGAGGGAGCTGGACAGCAACATTTCACAAGGTTGTGTAGTGATAGGATGAGGGTGGTGAGGCACTGGAATAGGTTGCCCAGAGAAGTTGTGGAATGCCTCATCACTGGAAGTGTTCAAGGCCTGGCTGGATGAGGCTTTGAGCATCCTGGTGTAGTGGAAGGTGTTCCTTTCAGTGGCAGGGAGGTTGGAACTAGATGATCTTTAAGGTCCTTTCCAAACCTCTATAATTCTATGATCAATTCAATAACCTTTCATATGTGAAAATCCTTGATTTTAATTTTGTAGAAATGTTTAACAGCAACTAATTGCCAGTTGATTATGTAAGACAAAGAAGGAAAACATAGGTATCAACACTGGAAAATTAATCTAACTAATTTTCTGATAACTGAAAATTGCTATGCTCAATTCAGAAACTATGAACCCACAATAGGAAATTATTCATATAACGATATTTAAAAGTTCTGCTGTTTAGAATTAGGATTTCAAGCTGTTTGTTCTCCTGTGCTATGTTTAATAGCTTGGTTTTGAAAATGCAGAATTCAGTAGTTCCACTGAATGTAAAGAAAATATAAATATAAGTTACTTGCCTGAATATATGATTGCTGAACTGTCTCTGAACACCTCAATTTTCAGGGTAGAGTGTGTTCACTTAGGTATGTGATATATTCTAATAGGAGACATGCTACTAAATCTCTGTGAATCCCCTTGAAAATTGAGATATGGTAGAAAAGGTATTTAAAGCTTTTATTTGTAATACTACCATAGTTATTATGATGAATAAATGGCTTAAGCTATTTGACCTTTTTTATGAATAGATGTAAAACTACTTTGTTCCTTAGCTAGACAAGAAAAATGACTTGTTTGTTTGAGGTTTTTTTAAAGAATAAGTTATTAAGTTTAACAGGAATATGTCTTCGCATAGTGTAAATGATTCAGTACTAAAAATCCTTCTTTTTATGTGTTTTTGGATTCATACAGGGCTCAGAATTTGGCATATTTGGAGTTAGTTCACCATTTTTCATTATCCAGAATCTAGAAACTTTGAAGACAAAGACTAAGGTATCGCCAAACCAATAGTCTTCTGAAGATATGAGAAAGCATTCCTTTCTTCTGAGGACTTCTCTACTTTAAAAAATATTAGTCTGTGACCCCTGAGAAATATATATCTTTTTTTATATTTGAAATGGAGCTCTTCCAGGGTTGCCTACCAAATTGCTCAGTTCAATTCAGAAAATATTCTGCTGGACATTATTTAACCATATTGCATAAAGTTCCTTTTTCCAATACCAAATTAATTTATTCTGAAACATCTCAATAATATTGATTCTATAGCAGCTGATGTATTTTTCTGGCATGTACCTGGTTTTAAACACTGTAGGTGACTCATATGTTTTGGATATTGAGCACAAGCCTCAATAGAAATGAGGCTAGTACCTTTTCTTCATGCAGGTCTGGTAAACTGCAGATTACTTCAGCAATATTTTCCATCTGTGCCATTTCTTCTACTACAACTTGTCTGATATTATCAATCTCCTTATACCTACAACAGCTCTTTGGAATTTCTTAACATCACTATCCACACAAAAGAAAATTGCAACTATCCTCACAGGCATAGAATATATAAATGCTGTAGTCACATTTTTAGGTATATTGACTGCATTTTAACTTTTATTTCTCATTTTATTTTTATTATTTCCCTTTGCTTAACACAGTCCTATTGCTGTTGCTTCAGAAATCTCATCTGTAATTTACACTCTCAGATCACATTTATTTCTCATTCATTTATGTGTCTTCATTCCCCTCCCTTGAAAATTTATTTATTTATTTATTATTTATTCCCTTGAAATATCCTCAATATTTTTATCTTTTTCTAGAATTACATAGGCCAAATTATACTTACTTTAAAAGTATTAATTTTCCTCCAATGGCAATACACTGTCCTTGAGTGAGTCACTGAGGTACAGGTTCCCAGACTGTAATTCTATTATTTATTTAAAATTAACTTTACCCCTAGGTTTCTTTCCAAATCCAAAACAAAAATTCCATGGCAATAAGTCTTGATGAAGCTGTACGGTAAGGTAGTGCTTCTTCATACCCATTTCTCTTGCATTTTTAAGAATTCAGCTCTGTAAGGAAATTGCTTTAGCTGAGTTCATCTCTTGACACTACTGTTTTAGTCAATAGTTAGACTACAAGAATGTTTCTGGGAATATTAGAAAATACTGCTAAAACCTGGATTTTGAACTCAATAACATGAATATTCAATACAGAACTGCAACCCCAAGAGTTTGCTTACTAGTTTAGTCAGTGAGTTCCAAGACTTGCATAACTGAAAAAATTCATTTAACTCTGAGTTACTTATTTTCCCTGGATAAAAAAACTGGAGTAGACCTGTCAACAAAGGAAACAAGTGCAATCCGTGTGTTCCTGACTGCGTTATACTCATTTATTGAGACAAAACCTGCTCTCATCACAACTTCACTATATATTTTATATACACTGATATGTGAGAACTTAGAAGGGAATATTTGATTTATGATTTTCTGATCTATTTTGCTCTTGAACTCCACTACAAGTAAATTGAAAATGGAAGAAACGGAATCTAAATCTCTAAACATTGCAAAACACTCACCACAGGAAGCTGGTCAGCCACTAGGTTACAGGGAGGTTTTCATATTTACAAAGCCAAAGAAACACAAAGTTGGGGTTTTTTTCTAGAAAAGCAGCTAAAAAAGAGAAGAATTTACTTTGGACAAGAATTTATTTTGGACAAGGCCTTCGAAATCAGGGCTACAATGTGCTGCATGTTTTTATATTTTCAGAAGACTGTGGGATCTTTAAAAATCATGTACTTAGAGTGTCATTGGGGACAACATAAAATGGTTCAGTTGGATTTATCTGAATGTGTTTATGCAGTTCTGTTTTCAGAGCAATCACTGATTAAATATATGCATTTATCTCTAAGAGGTATTTCTTTTGCTGCTTTCTGGTATTAATAAATTAATTATTACTTTATCACATATGTCTACATTACATTCAGGTATTGAAATTAAGTAGCCACATGAAAACATGAATCACTTGTCACAAAAATAATCCTAGAAAAGATAAAATGTTAAAAAGAAGCTTTGAAAAATATATATATGAGGAGATATAAATGAGAAAAATCTATTTTCCTGTGTAACCTGCTCTGATCAGTTTTGAAACACTGTAGAAAGTTTTCTACACAGTTGGCAAGCTATTCACATGCCAAAAGTGACTGCATCTTTTAAGGGAAAGACACCTTCATGTAGTTACTGTGCAAAACAAATCTGTCAGTAAGGCTCTTATTTCTTTATTGATTAGAATTCTATTATGTCAAAAAGAAAGACTATAAAATTCCAGAAGACTTTTTGTGACAGAAAATTGACTATAGCAAAAAACATGTATGGCAGGACCTAAAGATATTTATTTTTATATGAGTTGAGGAATTAGGAGTTACACATAAGTTTTTTCACCACTGCATGTCCCATGAACATATGGTGGGTTGAGGTGAGGTCTGCTATTTTTAAGAACAAAGAATGATTTGCATGCGCAAAAACATTAACAGTAAAGAGAGAAAATTAACACAAGAAATTTATAACTTGGCAGCAAACTTAAATGCCTTGATTATTATGATTAATGCTGGTGTGAGAAATATTCCAATCACCAAAGATATTGTATAAGTGTTTTTACAACATGGATTAATTTTAACTGCATCTTTGACGGCACAAAGTGCTTTCAGTATACCCCTGGACACTTTCCATAGGCTCATTTCTGTTGGGTTTTCTTTCCAGTGTACACTGTCCCACTTTGACCTTCTCACTGAGATGAAGACCATGTCCATTCCTCTCTTGTACTCTGACTACCCTCACCCATCATAGGTGTCCACATGCTATTTTCATGTATATCTTTCATCCATGTTTCAATGCCAATACTTCAGTCTCCCTAAAAAAAATTGGAGGACTAAGAAGAAAACCATCCTATAATTCATGCTACTGTGATCAAACTTTCATTACCTGCACCATTCAGTTGTACAGCTTCAATAGTCCAACTGAAATAAAAATGCTATATCTGAAAAGACCTGATCTGAATTCTTTTACTAAAATGCAAATCTCTAAATGTTTTTAAATGAACAACTAAATAATTACTAAATAATTACTAAATAAACAGGACTCTTTCACATGACCTGAATATTACTTCAGCCCCTAGAAAATACCTAAAACATAGTCTGTATTATTTTAACTTTACAACAAACTTACTCAATGTTCATTATCTTTACTGTTTTGCTTTTAAAATCCTGAGCCCCTTGATTCATCATAAAATAAATTTTTGAAGCACAGAGAGGAAACAAAGTAGGCAAGCACTTTATTTAACACTGGATAATTTTTTTAAGAAAGTTTTATCTTGCTTGTTAAATTGAGAAGTTTTCTATTAACTCGGCTGGGAAGCCTTAGGGGCCACTGAAAGCTTTTTAATTGCATATTTAATTAGAAATGTGCTAGAGAGCTGGTGTTCAGCTTTTTCCAAAGCTCATGGCTCCTGACAAAATGTCTGCTTTTAAGCCATTTTGTCTCTTGAAATGCTTTCTAAAAAGTGGGTTAAACAGAAGAAGATTTAATTTTGCCTATTTTCACTTCAAAGGGATTTTACTGTTTTATCAATCCTACTGTAAAACCAAGGTGAAATGACACCTTCAAAAGTAAGCATTTTCAGGTAAAATAAATCTCCTAAAAGAGCAAACTTTAAAGATTCTAACAATTTGTTTCTCTGCCTATCCCACCAGAGTGATGGGAGATGAAAGAAAGAAAGAAGAGGAGGATTATGTCTGTCTACTAAAGGTAGAGTTTGCAGAAGCAAACCACCAGCCACTTCATCCAGTAGCCAGTGTCTGGAGGTGAAGTGAAATAAATTCATGCATCATTGGATCCATGCATCATGATAGTCCATGTATTTGATGACAGAACATGGCAAATATATTTGAAGGGTAGGAAATAAAGTTTGTTGGAAGTAACTTGATTTGAGGAAATAGTCTTGAATATCACCCAAGACTAGCTCTTAAGAGGCTGTCATTTAATTTCTGTCATCCATGATTAATTATCAAGCTTATCCAAAATGTGATCTGTTTAGAATTTTTTCAACTTTACATTTAAAAGCTCAAAGACTGACCTCTGACAGTAATATGTCCAATTTTCTCCTGGCAACTTCACAATATTTTTCATTTATTTATTAATTATTTTATTTATTTATAAATGAGGAAGTTCTTTAGTAAGTGTTTGCGCACTCATTCCAGTAGCATAGGCTAAGCAAATGCTTCAGACTTGGCTATGCAAAAGAGAAAAGTAATTCTGGTTAGTAAATATGTTCACACAATAGCGAGAAGTGATACGACTATTAATATTAGGTGCAAGAACAGTACTTATAATTTAATCATGACCTACGCAAATTAAAATTACAGAGTTGACACAGTTTTATTAAATTAGAGTAGGGTGAGTTCATTCACATCTTTTGTTATGAAACCAGAGTTGGATACATTGATTAATTTGTCCTCCATTTTTAAGATTAACACAAGTAGAATTTGGTCTTGTCACTTCCTACACAAACCTGTAAAACAGAGGTGTGAGGTGAGATGAGTGCCATTATCATGAGTAATCCAACAATGTTCAGCTCTGTGTTTCCACACCAAAACCAAATAAAGCTGATTCTTCAGTAACTCTGTGTTTGGCACCGAGTCCTGAGAGGAAGCTGGCTAGTTTAGCCTAAATCCTGTTAAATACTGATGTCACCTGGCAAGAAAAATTCTTTGAAGTAGTGGCTGATGGCCGTGACTGCACCTTCTGTTGAAAGCACCTGCTAAAGGAGTTCCAAGGTTATGATCAGTCCTAAACTCTTACTAGATTATTGTTGATGTTGGATGCACAGACAACCACAACAGCTGAGAAAAACTTTAATGCCAAGTGGCTAAGAGTGACTCAGCTTTTACAATAATATCTTTCCTTCTTCTTTCAAGTTCCCAGGCAAAGCTAAACTTCTCTAATACAGTCTGTCTAATTACGTTTGCATATGTGGGAATCATTATATACTAGATATCACACAAGGACAAATTGAAAGAGGGCTCAGGTGATTATGTTTGACTTAGAGTTTTCTGAGAGAAAGAAAAGAAATTTGTCTTAGTGGCCCTTCAATCCAGGCTTCTACTGAACCAGTAGTGCTTCTACTGAAAACCCATTTGCAAAAATCCCAAAAGACTGAAAAGGCAAGTGCAATAAAATCAAAGCTATCATCTGTCCCTATAATTTTCCTTAAAAGCTGTAGTGAATTTGTTATCCTGCAAAAAAAGAAAAAATCCACTGGGTGTTTTGTGTACTGCAGCAATAGATTTAAGAATCAAATTCAGTGGTTTTATCTCAAATATTTTTAATCTAGATTGACATTTTAGAGATGAACAATGGAGAATGAGATACAGTTGAAAGCACTATGAATAAATGATAATGTTTTACTCATTTCATATTAGTTTCACATTCTTAAGCTCTTTAGTAACCAAATTAGTGATCACGTCTCTGCAGATACACTTAATTCATAAGACTTAAATTAAGAAATATCTTAAATGGAGCAGGGCTGAAAAACAGTCTGGCTACTTGCCTTATTGGTTTGAACTGCAGACATATTTTTACCCAGTTTTGTAACATTCAGTTTTACCAGTAACAAATGAACAAAACATTGTCCTTACTGAAAAGCATTCTTCTTTCAAATAAGCCCTAGTTTACATCCAAGATAAAAACTCATAACTGGTGGGAAAAAACCAACTTAAAGTATTGTAACCTGTCATTTAAGGCTTCCCAGATGAAGTCATTCGCTTTAGTTTAGAAAGAAATATTGTTTCTACGTCGGATGAAATCCTCAAGCAAAGTCTTTGGAATATCTTCCATGGTTTGTTCATCAGATTTAAGAATATCCTATTTACATATGTTGGCATAACTCCTTCAGCTTATCAAACAGGCTGAACACCATTGTTCTCTGCTTTAAGTTTTTCCAACTATTCTGGATAAATTCAGGTTTCTTTCTTTATTTCTATTTTTTTTTCTTGCTGTCTGTGAAGAGAGATGAAGACTTGTGATTTCTAATTTTTTTCTTTGTTTTTTTCCTGTGGTTCATAAGTTGGTTCCAGAGTTTCTGGAGCGTGCTTCTACTTTTAAGAAGTTTCAGGGAAGAGGTAGTTTCCTTTGAATGCTTGCTCATTGCTCAAGGAATGATTTGCTAATAACAGCAAATAAAAGACACTAAGGGCATAGCAGGTTTTTAGAAGGATGGAGTCTACAGAGGATTAGAGGACATCAAAAAAAGTGCAAAGAGAACTAAAATCAGATATGGAAGCCAAGAAAATCTGAAAGGATTTAAAATAGGAGGTGAAGCAGAGTGAAATATCACTACACTGCATTTTCAAACAAAGATTTTTATTTTCAATGACACTTTCTGTGTTTTTCCTTTATTTTACTTTATTTTCTGACAGCACCAAGCTTTTGCCTCACAAAGAGAAAGGCAGATTCACTGAATCTGAGGGAACTCAGCAAGATTAGGAAGGCTTTCCTTTTCCGAGAACGGATGATTGTCTACATGTAGCAAGGCGCCTGCTCCTATCTTAGAGTTTCTCTAAGTTCCCATTTTGCACAGACTGACAGCTTGTGGTATGTAAAGTGGCAGTATTCCCACCATCAAGAGGTCAGCAGGAGTCCTGCAAGGTAGATACTATCAATCAGTTGATCATGAGTCAGTAAGTGCCAGGGTTATCTCTTTGCACCAAGCCCAGCACTGCCTTCTTGCAAAGCAGCTCCAGGAGTCAACAGGAGCTCAGCAGCATGCTTCCACTTCCCCAATACATAATTTGTTGCAATTGCTAGAGAAATTATAGCAAGCTGAATGCATATGTCTATGTGTGTGCATACCTTTGCATGCGTGTCTGTGTGTGCAGGTATCTCTATACACACACCTGTGCTTCAGAGTATGTTGAAATGGTTGTTTGGGGTTTTTCCCAATTAACTTTCTTGAGATCTAAACAGCTGCATACAATCCAAGTGCCCTTTTCCTCTAATCATGCCCCCTATGTCTCAAAATCACCTCCGAATTCAGCAGATATCTGCTAGGAAGAACTCAGAGGAGCCAGTGATTTTTTCTTTGTCAGTGTGTGGATTATCAGCGTTGGATTCCTACAGTGTTGAATTGAGACAATGAGGTGCCAACACTTGAGTTTTAATTAATTTTGCATCTTGCCTATTTAATTAAAAGAAAAACTACCTAATGCACCTACCTAATGCATAACAATAGACAATTTACAAAATGTAAATAATAAAGTTGGTTGCAACATCTACAGTTGGAATAAGGCATTTCTGTTTTGCAGTGCCATTTTAATTTCTTCCATCTCTCCCTCTGGATGTTTTGGATTTTATAATGATGCCTCTAAATTTCAAATTTAGTAATGTTTTTCAGCTATACAGTCCCATTTTGATGATCCAGTCTCATGGAGGAGTGGTTATATTTTTCTTTACACTCAACAATTGTGCACTTTGCCTAGTGGATATTATGTATAAATAGATTGCTTTAAATATATATTTTTTGGTAGGAGATAGGACTTTTTAATAGATTTTTTTATTTCCTGGTGTGTTACTATAGGAAAATTAATTTTAAAACTTAGAAAAATGTTGGCCAAATAGACAGAAACCAATACTTGTGGTAGCATTCTAGTGCTTCATTTGTCCACTGTAGTCCTAAAATGAACGAGAGTTGCATTTATATATAAAATATGAAAGATAAATATAATATGAATTGATTGCTTTAATCCAAATCTGAATCTTTTAAGATGATTCTATTGCTCTTTCACTTGCTAATTCTCTCTCCTAGTTTCTCTTATCATGCCATTACAAAGAATTAAATCAAAATTATGTATGCATATAAATTTCCCCAAACAGTAAGTGCTAATTATTTCTTTGAGTGCAAAGAGTTTCTGGAGGGTTTCTTGATGAAGAACCAGATGCTTATTGTGAAAAATAAATACTGTCTATTCTTGTAGGAAATTCCAAACCAACATCTAAAGCCTTGGGACATCTTTTTCCTGAACAGCCAAGAACTGCCACAGAAAATTCATTATTTTCTTATTGATTGGCCTCAGTAAGTAAGAAGAGACCACATGAAGGAACTGTCACCCTCAAACACATTCACTGTGTAAGTATTTGAACCTTGAAATGTAGTTGAAAGGGAAACAACTTTCCCCTTTCCTGCTGTGACTGAAATTTCAAGAGTAACTGATGCCCAAGCATCTTATCAGGACTAAGGACATTACAAAAGAGCACATCAAATTAATAATCTGCATCTAGTAGCACTACACAGGGTACTGAATCACACTATGAAATGTTACACTTCAGGACTTTGATCCTGCCTGAGACTCCATACAGAGAGTACGAAAAAAATATAATTGTACTTGAAAAGGAATAAAAGTGATTGCTTATGCAAAACAAGCCTTTAAAATTTCCTACTGTGACAAGCCTAGAAGCTGTGGTATATTTAGGAGCAAATTAATAGTGACATGGTCTTCAGACTCATCTGAATGCACAGTGGGAAGCAACATCAATCACTTTTCTTGCTTCTTTCCACTCTCTCAGTTGATTCCAAAACACGCATCTAATCCATTTATATCATAATTAACCCTGGCCTTCCCTGAAATATTACCCTTTTCTCCTTGATGTGCTCTGACTCCCACAAATGTACATTAAGATGCATCAGAGAACAGTATTTTGAGTGCAAAAGAGGCCACAGATATCATCATGCCATCTACATATGAACAAGTCTATGGGAAAGAATATTTGTGATGTTACCTTAGATAAATCCCAGGATCAACCTGTTTGAACAGGTTGAAAGGTACCTTAAAGATCATCTAGACTAAATCCCCTATTGTGGGAGGGGACACCTTGCATGAGATCAGACTGCTCAAAACCCCAACTAATCTGGTCTTGAACACTTCCAGGGATACAGCATCAACAGCTTCTCTGAGCAAGCTGTTCTGGTGCTTCACCACTCTCACAGTAAAGAATTTCTTCCTAATATCCAGCCTAAATCTATTTTCATTTATTTTTAAACCACTGCCTCTTTTCCTGTTACTAGAGGAGTTGGTAAAATGTCTTTCCCCATCTTCTTTTTAAGCCCCCCTTCAGATATTGGACGACTTTTGTGAAATCCAGGTAGATGACATTTGTAGTTCTTCCCCTATCTGATTTGATGGACAAGGGAAAATGAAAGGGAACATAATTTTATTCCTAAAATTATTTCTGTGTTGGGAGGTAGATCTATAAATTCTACAAATTAGAATTGGCTAATACCTTACAACCAAGCAAAGACCTTATACCTAATTAACAGAGATGGGGAATTAATTGTGTGTTTGGGGATTGTTATTTATTTATTTAATTAGTATATCAGCAGGCAGGTCAGAGAAGAAGCACAGAATCTTAGAAGTCTAAGCTTGCCCATCAAGATCCTTTGGTTCCTCTCTACTCTGTCATAGTTTGCCATAGTTGAACAAACGATTACTGGGGTTTCCCTCTAAACTAAAGGACTGAAGTCTCATCAGATTTTCTGTGTTGATGAGAAGAGTACTCAGGGAATGAAAATGTGTAGATTTCAATCCTATCAAGACTGTTAGAAAAATACTTAAACACTACCAACTGCTGTATTTCTGAATGGTATTTCTGAGCAGAACTTTACTTCAAAGACCTAAAAGCAGGAGGTCTACTCAGTGGATCCCAAACAAACTCAGACAGAAAATATTTGTCTAGATAACCACCTAGCTCTCTCAAACTTTCCAGCAGAAGCCTTCTCAAGTGTCAAAAAAGGCTGCAAAGGTCCTTGGGAGGGTGGAGGGTGTTGACTCATCTAAAATCACACAAAATTTAAATCTAGGTGTTCAAAAACTCTTTTAGTCTTAGCATAAATGCAAAGATGGTTTATAATTACTGAAAGTTACTTGCAATATTAAGAGAAATCAGGTAATTTCTTAGATGTTTAGACTACTCACCAGATCTACTGATAAATCTTAGTTCTCACTGGAACACAATTACAGACTTGTGGGATGCATTCTTTATTAAATCTTTGAATAAAATTCACCTATTTTGAAATCTTCTTTTAAGAACTTTTGGATTAAAGTATTTATTTATTCTCTAAGTCCCTAATCCATGTTTGAATTCTTTTTCTGTACTCTTTTTTTTAAGATATATAAAATTAAAGGATTTCTATTTACTGTACCATCCATAGAGTATGAATCTTGTGATGTAGATCCTATGAATAAAATGTTATTGTTTTTATTGACTCATTATATTTTGATTTAAAGTTTAACACATACACTGATAATTATTTCACTATGTCGAGTGCAATGTCAAAGCATTTTCTAAGCTGAAATGTGAATGTTATGCAAAACCCTTATTAGCCTCTATTAAAATTCAGCTATGTTAACAGCAGTATTTGCACACTCTCTAAGAATTTTGTTTCTAATCAAGCCTTAATGTATTCAGAGAGGCTAGTCTGCAGTGCATGCATTCAGGACATTGCACAATGGATTCAATCATCTTTTGTACATCCAAAATAGAAGAAACAAATAGAAGAAACAAAATGCAATAAAAAAAAAACAAAAACAGGATACTACTTCGCTAATCTAGAATGGGTTGTCATATAAAAACAGAAAGGTAAATAAAATGTAGACTTAAATTTAATAAATTCCACAAATATTTTCAATGTAAAAAATGATTTTTTTTCTACAAGTACAATGTTATTGGAGAGCATTCCATATTTAAAGGTGCTGTCTCTTGGCTGCAAGAGTCTGAGAAACCTCACTTCCTCCCCCAAAGTTCATCATGAACTGAAAGATGCTTGGAACCTTGCAGGTGCAAGCCAAAAGCAATTACCTAATACAAAATTTGTCAAACTGCCTACCAGGGATGATGGGAAGCAGTAAGATTTATTTTTATGCTGTGGAAAGTGTGCTTTGTGCTTTGTAGACAGAATCAAGAAAAACTGTTTGCCCTGAGGATCTTGCAGGCTGCTTACAAAAAGCTTTCAGTGTTGCACCTTCTGTGTAAGCCCTGAGGAGCAAAGATCTTCGAGCATTAGAGAAGAGTCAAAAATATTTATAAACTATGTCTTCAAAAAGATCAAGAACAGGAGTTGATATTGTAAATGCTAGATACCCCTCCTGTTCCAGGCTGGTAAAGGAAATTGAACATAAGGGACAAGAAATATAGAATCTGATATAAATCACAGAAAGGTAAATTAAAATATCTCATTGATTTCTCTGAGCTTTGTAAATAAGCTACAGTTACCTGTTTAATCAGTGTGTTATTCCTTCTGTTAGTCCCTCTAGGGAGCTGGAAGCAGTTCCACATCTATCAGTAGACAACTTCAGGTTCTCTTGACTGATCACTATTTTTCTCAGTGCTCTGGAAATAAAAATGAATAATTCTGTCATTTTTCTTTACAAAATAACTTTTGGTGCCTTTCTGATCCTTCCAAAAGAAAGAAGAAGGACTTAAATAAATAAGTATATGTAAGCTTCCACACAAATTTTATTAACTTACATTGCTAAGGGCTAAAAAGGTACCTTCAATGTTCCTGAACATATATGAAAATATATTCACATTTTGTATATAATAAGAAAGGTTAATGCCTGTGAAACTAGTTGAGTATTTTACTTTGCGCTACAAACCTCTATTAAAAAAGTGTAAGGCCTTTTCTGAATTTTGAAGTCTTAAATGTTCTTTACTTTTCCACAGTTACACCATAATACCCTTTTCTGAATTTTGAAGTCTTAAATGTTCTTTTCCACAATTACACCATAATAGATTTTTTTTGAAACCCATACATACTTTACTATATTTTTAAATACTGTTCTATCTATCAGTTTCTTCAGTATTTGGCCTGAGTAAAAGATGTCAAGCATTTCACAAGGTATCTCTCTTTGCAGTTTGCTATTGGCATATTTGTGAAGGAAGAGTTGAAATAACTTATATTATTTCAATCTGGATACAATTTTCATCAAAATAGTCTGAACAGTTAGAGAGAGGGTGTCTCATTTTTCCCCCCTCTGAATCTGAAATTAGGAAATTTAAATACTTATATCATTTTCCCCTAAATAAAACTTTGACAGCTAAGTTCTAAATCCTTGTAAATACTTCATATGATCAATACTTTTTGGTTCAGTGTGGGAATTGAAAAATAGTATGAAACTTGACGCTAAAATCCAAGGAGAAATATTTTACTCTAGATTAGTATTGTTTCTCCACTAAACAGTGTTCTGGACAAAGAGGGAGTAGTGTCTGATTTCTGTCTTAACGCACATGATGTCAGGGCATAAAGCTTATGGCATTGTCCTGTACCTCTTTTCTGTTTCTTCTAACTTTTCAAAGTCGAAGAACTGACATTCATTAAATATATGTTTTAGATCAGAAGGAAAGTAATGGAAAATGGTTGATTCCAATAGCCTTGAATATTTTATCCTGTTACCATGCAACGCTCAGATATTAATAATGATGGTAAGGAGTTTCCAATCAGTTAAGTAGAAGGAAAGAAATCCTCAAACCATAAGACCTTTCCTACAGGAGAGACTTTAACACCATTATTTTTGAAATATGACCTTCTCAGCAGCATTTGTGATTTTACTTCAAATTAGAGCTAATATACAGTCAAAATCAGTCTCTCAGTTGCTGAGCATAGCTATTCCATTCCATGGATAAAAAGGGAACATGCAAAATAATGTTGGAAACTTTATATCACAAAGAAATTCGGGTATCCTTGAATCCTAAATAATAATAAATAGCATCTATGCACTAGCAATGAATGTTAAATGCAGATTCATCTTGTTGTCAGACTTGAAAATAAGACGTAAAATGAAATAAAATAGAACTCACTCATATTAGGAATATTTTTTACTCTTCTGCCTACTTCTATAAATTAGTATAATAAATAGTGAAATAAAAACACCCATACTGTTCATAAGCTAGCAGTTATTTGTTCCTATATTTCTTTTGTCAGATGATTTAACTTACATTGTGTTATATTTATGATGTTAGGCTAAATCCTGACTCATAAGTTAATTGCGACCTTACAAGAAGGAAAGGACAGACAACACGCTGGGAAGAAAGTAGGATATTCTGGAGATTGTGACTGAACCTCCTGTGGTAGTGGATCTTTAAAGTAGAAGAAAAACAGTTCAGGCTAATGAAAAAAAAATCTGCTTTGTGACACTGAAGTGATGGATTACCCCAGAGCAAGAGGGTAAACATTTCTGAGGTGCACAAACCACTTTCCATCTTCTTTATTTTAATTTCATCTTATAAGATTTGGTTCTTATCTCTAGAAAGAGAAGACCTCTGTAAGTATTCTCAAACATTAAATCAATTCAGATAGAGATTAATCATATGTCCAATCTGTGAGAATGACCTCATGTTCAGCTTGTAAAAATGTACTCATCTGAGTACACACCTAATGGCACTCATCCAGCTTCTGAGGCATTTATCTAACACATAAAGTCACGTGAACTGAGCACTGAAATTATATTTTTGAACAAATGCGTATACATCTTTTGCCTGTGGCCCCCAGAGGCATAGCATAGACTAAAAAAGACACCTGAAACAAGGACCCAAAACCTTTTTCACTAGCTGAGCCTTAACTGCTAGGAACTGTAGATCAGTGTATCTGTTCTCCTGCTCTCAATTTAATCCTATTATTCTTATTCATCAAAGAAAAAAGGCAGAAAACTCTTTTGTAGGGCACAAGACTAGTCTTTTAACTGCCAGGGGGTTTTCTTGGAGGATGGCAAAAAGTGACGTGGGGGTAGAATCAAGCTGTTACTCTTCCCAGGAGAATATTTTTACCAAGAATCACGCAGCAGTGTATCATCTGTCTTTGTTTTGCATTGACAGCCAGTGCAGCTGCTGGGCACTGAACTCAGAGCTGCCTGCTGTGCAAACATCAACGAATATTAGTTCCAGAAAGATTATTTTGAAGCAAATCTCCTGATTTCCTCCACTCACTATGCTTTGTATCACAGAAATGGGTTATTCTTTTAAATGAAACAAGAAAACACACTCCAGAAGAATGCCTAATGTGGTACTGTATCAAGAACTGGCGAGGTCACTCCTTGAGTCCTGTGTCCAGTTCCAGGCCCCTCACTTTAAAAAAGACATTGAGGTGCTGGAGCAATTCCAGAGAAGTGATGATGAATGGTCTAGAAGAGTAAGTCTTATGAGGAGCAGCTGAGGGAGCTGCCAGTGTTTAGTCTGGAGAAGAGGAGGCCCAGGGGAGATGTTATCACTCTCTACAACTGCCTGAAAGGAGCTTGTAGCCTCTTCTCCAGGAAACTACCAATGGAGCAAGAGGACATAGCCTCAATCTGCACCAGGGGAGTTTCAGGCTGGACATCAGGATGAATTTCTTTACGGAACGGGTGGTTAAGCATTGGAATGGGCTGCTAAGGGAGGTGGTGGAGTCTTGATCCCTGGAAGTGTTCAAGAAATGATTGGATGTGGCACTTGGTGCTAAGGTTTAGTTGACACATTGGTGTTTGGTCAAAGATGAGACTCAGTGATCTTGGAGGTCTTTTCCAACTTTAATGATTCTGTGATTCTGTAGATCAAATTTTCCTAAGGGGAACAAATTGCATCATCCAAAGTCACTGTAAAAATAGTTTGAGCCATCTAAGGGTAAATTCATGCTACATAATAAATATTCTGAGGCATGCTGAACCAGGCTGTGGTGTGACTCTAGAATCAGATGGCACAATCAGACCTTGGCAGAGATTTTTGGAAGCTGAATTAGCTGTATCACCTATACTTGAGTGTCACCCAAGAGTAGGACCTCACCTGGCATTATGCAGTCATAGGTGCACTCACAGAGCAAGTGCCTTTACCACCAGCTGAGAATGAAGGCTGTGGTCAAATGGGGTAAGTGCCACAACTCCTTTACACCACTGTTGGCTGAGAAATGAAAACAGAGGATATGAGTAAAAGGTTCATTGTCACAGTGCAGGGAAGCCACCTGAAGAGCTTCTAGGCTATTTTAATATAGACAAATAAGTGCACACATATATAAATAGCTGTATACTTATATATAAATGATATATATATGTGTGTGTGGGCGCATGTATGTATGTATATATATGTATATATATGTATATATATGTATATATGATATATAATTATAGATATAAAATATCTGGACAGATGAGTAAAGAATGAAAAGTTGGCTGCTTATATAAAGTTATTCAAGGGATTGAGGATACAGCTACTATGAAGGGCATTATGATATAGTATAAGGCAATAGATAGAAGATGAAGTCAACTGTAGATCATTGCAAAATGTAGCACACGCACAAAGACTATATCACCTTCATATGTTGAAAGCTGGGCTTGGTAATGAACATCACTGCTCAGAACCAAGACAGGGAGTTTCGTAAAAATACCAGCTCTGTTCTTGGCAGAAGTCAAAAAGACCTGAAGTAAAATGTAAAGAGTTATTAGGAAGGAATTAAGGAATATATATTCATTACACAAATATACATATATGCATTACAGCACTGTGAAGTTCTTGTCCCCTCAGCTCTGAAAAGGATATGGGAGAACCTGTCATGTTTTCAAGGGATACAAAAGCTAACCTAACCAAAGGGTATATTATAAAAAAATGCAGAATGAGTGGTTTTAACACCATGAACAAGAACAAACTGTTCTCTGACTTTTCCCATGTAAATTCTAGGATGATGGAAAGAAGTGTGTGAACACTATATAAAATATTAAACTGGCCAAATAGGAAGGCTTTATTATATTTTGAGTTTCTTACTGAACAGACTCTTTAATCCTTCCTACACTGACCCTCATTAACTTGGAAAAAATTTGTAATTTACCCATGAAATTCTAAGTTCAGATTTATTTTATCAAATGAATGCACAAAGGAAAAGAAAAAAAAATTGTTGTATATATTGCAGGCTTCTTTAGCAACCATCAAAGTTTCGTATTGTGACAACTTCAGCTCCTGAGTATCAGAGATAACATATTGTTTAATCCCACAAAGTACAAGGCTCTGAAAGGGCCTCATGTCCCTTAAAGGAAAAAATATATGAGGGCGTATAGTTCTGAAATAGTGCAGAAAGTTTGGTAGTCATCACTAGGTACTATTTATACTTGCTAATTTCTTTTCCATTTAGTATTAATTATTTTTAGTGTATACAATACTGTAGAATACTGTTCCCTTAATGGCAACCACAGTAGTCTTCACATCCATGTAGCAAGGGTAAAATAACCCTATTTTAAAAAAAATGTATTGTTTTCCTTGATGAAACCTCAGATCCATCCACACAGCTATTCAAAGGTATTTAACCATACCTAGGCTTAACATTTCAATGATCAATCAGTTTGAAAAACAATGTCCAGAGACTAATTAAGGTGGAGTATAAATAACTAAATCTGTACTGTAACTCTCAAGACCTCTTAAGAATATGAATCTCTGGGAAGCTCAGCTTCTTCAGGTAACCAAAATTCTGCTTATGTTTATGTCTAAGGGCACTCTGAAATTGACTGTAATGATTTATTATTTTTGGATCAAGTCTGTCTTCCACAAGAATCCTGAAAGCTTTTTATTCCTTTTTTTACTTTTTGCACTTTCAAGGTCAGAGGTTTAGAAGGAGAACAGGCAAGAGAGTGTTCACAGAGTACATTTATTGGATAAGTACCCTTAAAAAAACCCCAAATTTAACTACTGTTTTCCTGAAGAAGGAGTCCAGAAGAGTTATCAATGTCCTTTAGATAAGAATTTAGTGCTTAGGACATTCATCCAGTACAAGAGATGTTCTTGGTTTATTTCTCCTCTGTGTGAGGATGTTGTAATGCTAGGTTTATGAGGAGACTTAAAACGAGGGTTTCTATTTATGTGCTTTACATTTCAAATACTTAATCAGCCCTCGAAGCTGAATGCAAACTCCAGATGGCCCAGAGGAAAGTCGTAAGCACTAAATTACAGCCCTTGTTTGCTTGCTTTTTCTGTATTCCATCTCGTCTTCTCCAATACAGTCCAGAACTGCTTTAGACCAAGTGGAAAAACTTCATACAATGCAGATGGAACTCCTCACACTCTCATTCCTCATTCCTCAGCCTAACTTCCTGTTGCCTGGCCCCATAACTCCATCCCACTGTGTGAAAAATGTGAAAGATGTGAAAAAACAGCAAGGACCCAGGATATATACTCATTGGGCAGCTCAGTGTTTCGGTACTTGCCTGACTTGTCTTAGACTAAGATAGTTTTAGTCTATTCCTCCTGCCTAAGCTGTTTTAGCTTAAACTGTGTCTTGATACCGTAAAAGCCCAGCAGTCTTTGCCTAAGAAAAGTCCTGTTATGCCAGAGGAAAGGTTGCTCACCTTGCAAAGTTTAGCAAGCAGTTAATAAGCAAAAAGTATATTGTTTTAAGAAAACATATAAAATATCATCCACACAGATGCAAGACTGCAGTGGAATAGGCCCCCAGGACCAATACAGGACTCCTCCTTTGGATGCTTGATGTCCTGCTCTGTTAACCCATCTCTTTTCCTGAGGAGGACAGTCTGCACTGACCTTAAAATTGAAGGAGTCTTAGGAAGGGTGAGCAGGGAGATAAGATACAGTAATTTGTCCTGTGTAACAGTTTTAAGAGCTTTATGAAACTCTTATGTATTAATACAGGCTAAGGTTGTTAGTGTTTCTGTGTCTAGATTAGTATAACTGGTTTTATTATCACTAAAATATTAATTAGATTTACAATAAATTCTTACATACCTGTACATGGATTCTATTTCATGCTTTAAAAGATTTTGTTTATAACAAAAAGAACTGACTACTGTCCAATTTGTAAAGAAAAAGTTTTCACTTTTGCTGTGGAAAGTTACAAGTTGTAATGACAAGTAGAAGATGCTAAATTTTCAGTGTGTGAAATACCTAATCCAAAATGGACAGGGTTTAAGACACACCCTTTCCTTCTTACTTTGCTTTTGTATTTCCAAAGTTCATGTTCAATTTTTTGACCTTTTGCCAGTATACCATTTCTCGTACTTATGTTCTTGTGAGAAACCTATTCCAGCAGTTGGGAAACTAATATTGAAATATTAAAAATTTTTCAAGCAGCCTTTGTTATGATCTTTTCTCTTTAATGAAATGACCTACTGAAAAGTAGTTCTGGTTAAGGTTTTCCTTATTGACCTTTCAATGTCCTAAAAAATACACATGGTTCCAGAATACTCATCAAGTCCTCTGCTACACAAACAAATGTAATTTAATTACCTCATTTTGTAGTCTAAGATTAAAGGTTGGTGATAATAAATTTCAGTATAAAAAGAACATTCAGATACTTAACAAACATGTAAGTTAATTAACTATTAGTTCCCTTCTTAAGAAATTGCTTCTCAAAATCTGTTACCAGCAGTTAACAGCTGGTATATTAGCTAATGGGGAGAAACACTTCCAAGGACAAGGATAATATAAAAAACAGTATCTAACTTTAGTAGAGTTTTGGTTTTTTTCTGAAAACTGCTGGTATTGTACGAGGTAGCAAATATTCTGTAAAATAAGAGAATTTGGCAGCAAGGAATACTGCAATATATCTATGTAGCATCATTAAAAAATTTTTGGCTACAAAGACACAAATAATTTTATTAAATTTAAGATGGCCTCTTGTTCCAAATGTTACTATTTAAATTTACTGCATGATCTTGGGTATTAGTCTGATTCCAATAAGAATATTCAACTCTTTCACACACACAGAAAATGATTGTTTTCTTGAATAACAAATAGTAGTAGTATTAATGCAGATATTGTCAAAAAGGTGAACTTATTATTGGTGTATATTTTATCAATTGAAAGTGAAGTGAATTAGAACTTGGTATCCTGAATTCATGGTTCGATGCATCTTAATGATTATAAGAAAATGTATTTTTTAAATTATTACATAGGAATCTGTTTTGAGTGTTCACATGAAAAAGAGGATAAACAGAAGGAAACACTAATGTTCCTTTTAAAATCTGTTTGTGATTTTGCTTTTCAATTTCAACATTTTTTATTTAATAAGACATGAAATATGTAAATATTTAATTTGTAATTTAATATGTAAATATGTAAATAGAGCTATTTACAAAGTTCTTAACCTATGGCATTACAGTAATACCATATAGGGTTTTGGTTTGTTTAAGAAAGCACACATTCATATAAAAAAATAAATAAAGCTTCAATAAGCATTTTTCTTCATCTTTAAAAAAGGGGAGAAGAATTTTCAGATGTGAAAAGTCTAAGAAGCAATTTCAAAGTAATCTTGTTTTCCTGAAGTGAACAACTTGAGGTTTTCAGAAAGAATGTCTTGTTTTGCATATTTTTATCTGCAAGGTGGGAACAAATAGATGGCAATCCCTAGAAGCTTTATGTCAGATTTATAATATAGTTGTATAATTTTGTTATCTCCAGGAAACCTAATAGTGTTACTACAACCATGGGATTGGCAGTTTGTTTTCATGAATGTTTAGATTTTCCTAGGGAAAAAAAAATTAAAGGACAGCAAAATGTATTCTAGTAACTAATAAATTATTTCATCTGTGAATTTTTGGTTCATATACCTGTATAGATTAAGATAGAATAGCCAAAGAGCTCATGTGAATATGAAGTTTGCGCTATATAGCTCCATATATGTTTTATTTCATAGAATAGAACCATAGAATTGTTTGGGTTGGAGGGGACCTTAAAGATCATCTAGTTCCAACCCCCCTGGCATGAACAGGAACACTTTCCACTAGACCAGGTTTCTCAAAGGCCCAATTAATCTGTCCTTGAACACTTCCATGCATGGGACATCCACCACTTCTTTGGGCAACCTGTTCAGTGCCTCACACACCTCACAGTAAAGAGTTTCTTCCTACCATCTAATCTAAACCTATTCTGTTTCTCCTTATTTATTGGAGGTCTGATTAGGGAATGACAGTATGATATTTAACTTTCCACAGAAATCTTTGTGGTTTACAGTTATAGCTCTCAAAAAAATTTTAAAAGGCAAACATCAAAATAATAATATTTATAATCAATATTATTTAATCAGGCTATATTCATAAATTCAAGTGAATGCGATAGGTAGAATGCTGAGTCAACGACAGCTTGAGAGTAAATAACCCAAAAATTCCTTAATAAAGCAAAGAATGGAAAAATTTCCATGACTTAATTTTTGTTTCCAACACACTTTTGAAAATCAGTTTTACTTTTCTTTTGCAGCATGTCCTGAAACACAATACAGATTTTCAGTATGGCTCGTAAAATATTTTCATGGTGTATCTCCATAATCACATGCTCTGCTATTTCAACAGTGTGTAAAAACAAACAAACAAACAAAAAAATTGTGAAAGCATTGTGATATTGAGAGAAGGTCTAAGTGACTCAATTCACTCTAGGTTTCACAACTGATAATTGATTTTTTTCTAGGTTCTACCTCTGGCTCATTCCTTGACATAAGCAAATTACTAAGGAATGCTTCAAAAAAAAAGTCTGGATACCTTGATTACTTCTAGAAATAAATACAAGGTGCTCAACATTAAATCTGACAGCAATGAATGAAATATTTTACCCTGTTCATATCTTAGCACATCTGAAGGCAGCAGAAGTTTTGATAAGCAGTAAAACTGAGGGGAAGGAAGGAGAAAGGGTGAAACATTTTGAGTGATGACATTTGTCATCCCAAGTAACTGTTATTTATGATGGAGCCCAGCTTTCTGGGAGAGCGCTTGTCTGCCCATGGGAATGGTGAATGAAATTCCTTGCTTTGCTTTGTGCATGAGGCTCTTGTTTTACCTAATAAACTGTCTTTATCTCAAACCACAAGTTTTCTTACTTTTACCCTTCTGATTTTCTCCCCATCCCATTTTCTCCCCATCCCACCAGGGGAGAGTGAGTGGTCGGCCGTGTGGGGCTGAGCTGCCTACTGGGGTTAAATGATGACATTCCCTCTCTTTGGGAGTGTGAAATACTTGCAGAGATTATTTTCTTTAGAATTGATTTAGACAAAACAGAAGAAAGATAATTGCAATCTTAATAGATATGCATGATACAAAGGCAAATACTTCTTAGGAAGAGATTTGTTACTGTATAAAACATACCAAGTTACCAATTGCTTTACTATTCAGTGATGGAAAATTCAGAGAAACAATCCCAAGGTTAGTATTCCATAAACAACATGACTGACAATTTAACAGAGTGCTGTAACTCCTCCTAGCTCCATTGACTGTTAATAAAAAATTCTAATTTCCCTTCAGAGATAATTAAGAAGATAATTTCATATTCCATTGAAATTAAATTGGAAACCATGTGAAAAGACCTGAGAATAAGTGAGTTTATTTTATTGGGTTTTATCTTTATAATGGATTTTTTTTTATCTGTTCTTATTCAATAGTAATGTAATGAACTTGTATTAACTGTTAGCATCTTGGAATCTTGTACTATAGGATCTGTGTATATGAATTCATCTATATGTGCAGAGAAAAACAAAAGAAAAAGATAAAAGTTATTTTTCCAAGAATGGTAAATTAAGAGTTTGAACCCCAGATGGCAATCTTCACTGGGCGAGATGTTAATTTCTCTACAATATGGTCTTATGGGTAATAATAATAAAATTTAGCTTTATTTTCTGTAAATTTTCTAATTTTTTTCTCTGGATATCTCTGTCACTTTTGACAACAAAATTGCAGTGATTAGCTGGGACCAAATAAATATCCTGTGCACAGATGAAATCAGCATTGTTTTATTTGTTTTCAAACTCCTAGCAGTGCAGAGTTTTACCTAAGTATTTTGAATTTTACCTAAGTAATTTGAATTTATTGCTTTGCACAGACATTTTCAGGGATAGAGCTGAACAACTTAATAGAAATTATAGGCTTTGGGAATGTTCACTTTAGTTTAGCTGCAATATTCCACTCAAATGTGCAAAACAATGCCCGGTTTTATTTGAGGTTTTATGTTGGTTTTTTTTAACATCTGCATTTTTTGTCTCCATTTTCCCTGTTTTACCTCAGTAAATGCAATATATCTGTGGGTGAAATATTTGGCCTTTAAAACATTCCAGTTAGAAAAGCCTACATCAATTTCAACACATTGAAATTACATCAGTCTCATCCTTCGTCCTTGTTCTGCTTTCCCTTATATCCAAATCACAAAATCACAGAATCACAGAATGGGTCAGGTTGGAAGGGACCACAGTGGTCCTGGCCACCTGCTTATCTGGTCCAGCCTCCCTGCTCAAGCAGGGTCATCCTGGAGCCCATTGCACTGAACTGTGTCCAGACTGGCACAGCAACTTTTAGAAAGAAATGTTGGCTTTGGCTCAGCTGACAACTTGAGAGCCAGTGAGTTCTTTTAACACCTTATCTGTTGCTCACTATCTTTTTTTTGTTTTAAATATATGAGTCATGGATAATGTGTTTGAAGAAAAAAATTGAAAATCTCTGGTAAAATACATGCTCAAACCCATTTGTTTGCATGGCTGAAAACATATCTGAATTAAATTGCAAATATACATATTTATAGACTAAACTTTTTAAATAGCTGCATAACCTAACAAATCACATTACTTCAGACAAGATTTTTGCATTATTTAGAATAAATATATTTTCTCTGCTATCATATATAAATATGCTCTCTCTAATTTCATTTTCATTAGAAAGAAAAAGAAAACAGTTCTTGATACACACAAACCCCAATGTATTTACTGATATACCTAAATACCTGATCAAAAATTCATCTGGAACTTTAATCCCAGGTCATCAGTGCCAAACATAAGCAAATTGAAATGTAAATCTGTAGAAATTTATTGATATTTTCATTTTTCCCAGCTAATCCTATAATTTATTCATGTCAAGATGCAGACAATTTTTTCTCTTTTCAAGCTGTTTACTTTACAGAATGTATCCTCTATTACATTTCAAGAATTTTGGCTATGGTTGTAACAGTAGTAGAATTTTATTATTTTTTTGAAAATCAAAGAATCCTTTCTAAATAGGAATTAATTATATCCATCCTGTGAAATGAGTGATGCACTGGGGTCTATTTACTCAGCATGGTGTAAAACTAAGCAGCTGTGTCTTGATATGCACAAACAGGTTTAGATGAATATCATTCATTCAAGGATTATGTTGGTATTACCTGTAATATCTGCTATACCACTTCTGAAGTTGGAAAATAGTTGTAAATAGAAGTGATCCAGTTGGAATTTATGGTCAGAAAAAAATTAACTTGTTTTCTGCTTCAGAAAGTGAAAATTTGATGCCTTTAATGAGAAACAGTGATCAGGATCTCTTTCACACTTCTACCAAATGCAAAAGTAAAGCTATACATAGATACATACTGTGGTAATATTTCACATTAAGAGAGATACCTTAAATATTGTGTTCGGTTTTGGGGCCCTCAAAGCAAGAAAAACATTGAGCTGCTGGAGTCCAGAGAAGGGAGACAAATCTGACAAAGGGTCTAGAGAAAAAGTTTTCTGAGGAGCAGGTGAGGGAGCTGGAATTACTTATCCCGGAGAAAAGATGCTGGAAAGAATGGAAGACCTTATTGCTCTTTACGAATAATTGAAAGGAGGTTGTAGCAAGGTAGGAGATTGGTCTCTTTTTCCAGGTGAAATAAGATGAGAAGAAATGGCCTCAAGTTGTGCCAGGTTTAGATTTATATGTCAGGAAAAAAATCTTCACTGAAAGGTGGCAAAGCATTGGAACAGGCTGTCCAGAGAAGTGGTGGAATAAACAGCCCTGAAAGTGTTCAAAAGTCAGATAGATGTGATGCTTAGAGACATGATTTAGTGGTGGACCAGACAGTGCTAAGTTTATGGTTTGATCTGATGAACTTAAACGTCTTTTCAATCTAAATGATTCTGTTATTCCTTCTTCTGTGCTACTCTGAAACTGAAAAAATGCAAATATGGAGGTCCAATTGAAAAACATGCATTTTTCAGAGTGGGAAAAGACACTCATTCCTGAATTACATACCCTGAATGCTTTTCGGAATGTTTTTTTTCTTTGATTTTCTTTTTACTTTGTTTTGTTTTTAAATGAGAATTGTTTTACAATGTCATGTCTGGGCATCCCTCAGACTGATCAGAGCTATGTTTTCATCCCCTGAGAGCAGAAAAGAAGCCTGACTCTGATATTTTTTGGTTTATCAGAAAAAGTAATACAGTGTTATTGTCAGTATTTTCTCAGGTTTAGCTTTTAGGAAGTTTATATATCGTTTGACCATGTTTATGAGTTTGTATCTCAAACACAAATATAAGGAGAATACCTTCTCTTCTGAGTACGAAAGGGAACAAGGTCAATGCCATCACCACTGGCAGCTCTTTGCAGTTTTGCACTTTACCAGTACTATGTAGGATTTCAGAAAGGGCATTATTTTTCCAATGCAGAAACTATTCCAGTATTTCACTGCACACTGGAATATGTAGATTTTATTACTTGTACATAACTTATGGTTACATTATATCTTCTCCAACTCTGCACAGGAGAGAAATTGTTATAGAACAAGAATAATAGAAAACATTAAGTCATAAATATCATTACTTTTTTATTCTTCTCACTGCTATATAAAAGAATTGCAGAGTTATCTCATGACTTATATATAGAAATAGTACAATAAAAAATTAGTCTGATGGTTCTAAATTTAAAAAAGTAATTTTAAACTGCCAGAAAAAAAAGCCTTGTTTATTCTCCAGTAACAATCAAAGTATTGAATATCAACTGCAGTATACTGGTATGAGACAAAAAATTGGTGAGTAACACCATTTGAATACAATATTCTTAAGACTGTGCTTTCTGAATGCACTGAGGACTCAGAAAAATAGAAATTTGTAAGGATGCCTAAATATTATATGCTGACACACACCCTACAGAACCAGTTTGCACAATAGAATGCTATTTCTTTCAGAAAAGGGTAGGAGGTTGACAAGAAAATATAAATTTTAATATATAACTCCAAATAAAAATTATTGAGATAAATGTTTAGAACTTCATGTGTGAGATAGGGGAATAGAATTGTTAAGTATGTTTTTAAAAAGTTGTCTTCATCATCTCAATTCTGCTGCTGCTCTCTCAGAAGTATTTAAATCATTGTTCTAACATTTTCAATTCTTTCTGGTTTTTGCTTCAGCTTAAGTATAACTTTTATTTCCTAACTCTTGTTTTGGCCTCTATTTTTCTTCTTACAGTAATTTACCTTCCTTTTATTTTTGAGTACAGTCATGCCTATTTTTGCCTGATTTTTGTCCTGAACTAGATTTAAAAGTATTAAATTCTATGAGTAGTTACTTTTAATGTCATTAGTGGTGTGGAAATTTATTTATGCCTTTCTAAAACACACATATAATTAATTTGGTACACTCCAATTAGCTGTGTAGGAGTGTGGTGTCACTTGTCCTACGCAATGTTTGCAAGCTTAAGGACATCAAGAAGTCTTTGACTACCACAAAAAGTTTTAAACACCCTCTACCATAACATCTGAGCCTTTCCCCCTGCTTTAAGTATAAATGTTTACTATTGGTGTCAATGGTGACATCTACATCTGCTTTCTAATCACCAGGCCAAAGCCATAAGCCCATTTCATATCTCCCAGGGGGAGCTGCTGGCCTTCGAGGCACCTCATAGTCAGACAAAACTGTTGTGTCCTGTCACTGTCTCAGGACTAGTGTGTGTTGGAGGACAGCTTGTATTCTTTTTAACTGATGCAGTGAGGGCTTGGCTGGTTGGCTCATTTTCTTCTGCCAAAGATCTATGCAGCTAAAAATAATTCCGAATTCATGGGATTACTTTGAATTTTGTTACTTTTTCTTACAAAACCATTAATTTTTCTATTTCTTGCCTTGTGTTCTTTAATTTCTAAGCTGTGTGGAGCAGGCCACTCATTCTCATTATGTAAGGCAAACCCCAAAGCCTGCATAGTACTGACAAGTGCAAGACCTACATGTTTACACACTATTCATTGAAAAGTACAGAGGCTGAGAGAGGCTGTGTCCTGTTTGACCCTGTGGTGACACCCAAGGCTAGGTTTTTGGTTATAATACAGTAATTTGGAAGAAGTTTCTTTCTTTCAATGAAAACCTTCCTTTATTGTTTTCTCCTCATTGCAACTTAGCACTTATTGACAAACTTTGGTAAAACCTCACTACATATATTATATGGATTGAATAAAAGACAGCTGTTTCTAACAGTTATTAAATAAACTGATGTTCTACAAAGGACAAGAAACAATACCTCTTATAATGGAAAAGCAATAAAAGAAGAATTAATGCAAAAAAAAAAGCATATCTATGGGTGTAGAATTAGAGCTTAGAAGCAGCAAGTCTTTCAGTATCTTCTGATGCTACGTGCAGTATGATGAGGCCAAAGCATCTTGTTTCGTCCACTGATTTCACAGTCAATAAGAGGCTCTGCAAATCCCTGTCCTAGGCAACATTTTACCATTGTCCTGAGGTGTGATCTTTTCCAGCTTGCTGTGTTTCTGATTCTCTTCTCATTATTTTGAGCTTTTTAAATTTTATTTATTTATTTTTCTATGTATTTTAGTGACTGCATGGACTTCAACGAAAATGATTTCTCATGTCTTTCCAAAGTTCTTGGTAGTAACACAATTGTTGTGTAATATTAAGTGAAATATGTTGGGGACTCAGATAAGAGAATTTCAGATTTGTATATGCTTTTTCCATTTGTTTATTACAGGATTTCAAACAGCATAAGTGAAGCAACAGTTCAACAATCTTAAATCTCTAGATCAGTTGGAGCCAGGAGCATTTATGTAACCTTTCTCTTCTTTCTCCCTAAAAAGCTCTTTTTTCTTGGCTCCACAGAAATGATGGATAAAATTCCCCTGGGAAATAATGTAAAGCCTAGTCATTACAACGCATAATAGGTAGAGATTTCCATTTTTCTCTGTAAGTTATGTAACTGCTGGCTAATTCATACCTGTACTTTTTTATGTTTTCAGTGCAACTTAGCTGACCTTCAGGTGGTCTACTTAAATTTGTTTCATATCAGAGCTAGAGGCAAGATAAAAACCCTTATCCACCCATCTCCTCAGAATAAATACTTCTAAATACATTGGAAGACAAAAAATCTGTGTTGGCAGGGTTGGTAAGAATCCGGGTTGTAAGAAAAGGAAGAAGAAATTAATCACGTGAAACACTGTAGTAAGGCTCTGATAAGACTGAAACTCACACATCGTCTTGTGTGGAGATTCACACAAGTAGCTTAATCTTTGCATCATAAACTTGCACAGGTTGAGATGTTAAAAGCAACACAATCTGAGAAGTCCTAGTTTCATAGAACTTGAAAGCATACAGAAAAGGCTGTGTAAGAACTTAAAATAATTGTACAAGTCTTATTTTGCAGTTAATTTGTTCTATTGTATTTGTTTGGGCTTTGTTTATTAACATAAAACATGTAAATCCCTGCGGATTATTGCGTTGTTGTAATTTTGCTGCCTTTCTGTACTTCTTAAGTCTTCTTCCAAATTTCTTTCTTGACACTAAGGAGAGCTCTGAAACCTGGATGCATTTTATCTTTGAGTACTCTCACATAGGAACCAATTGATATGAGACAACCACTTCAGAATTAGGTTCTGGGTGTCTGTCAAATGACATTATTCTAGGAAAAACATGCAAGGTAAAAGCACTTGACATAAATACTTAATCAAGAATTAGAGTCTAGATGAAGTTTTACTGTGTTCCTAGAAAATTATTCTAGTTCACAATATAGAAGGTCATCCTTCAGAGGCTTAAAACATTTGAATTCACCTAGGTGTGACTACCAGCAATTCTCTAGTTTTTGCTCCCTCCATCCCTTAGTAGAAACTATTAATATTTACATATCACTTATTGCAAAATATTTCATAAGATACATGTCAAAGGCTATTGTAAATGCTCAAAGTGCTAAGTTCTAGACTGCTGTTTATATATTTTAGAGGTTATCTGGAAGGTTAACTGACTCTGATTCAATTCTAAACCTGCTCTTCCCAGGGACCTGGATAGCCTCATAGGTCTCAGACTTTCCCTTCTTGTGGAACTGGTTTTGAGACATAGGAAAACACATATGGACTTCCTAATATACTTAGGTAGCTATTAAATTTAACTCTTCAATTTTAACTGTCTTAGCTATGTACCTATTTTTCTAATATTCTTTTCTATATACCACATATAAAATTGTTGCAATGGAAGTTCCACGAAAACACCAATAGAAAGTGTCCAAGACAGTATTTTTAACATAATGCAGTTCTTACTACAAAAAGATAGCATTGTAATGGTCATTATTGCCTAAAAGCATCATCCTCTGAATGACAATCAAGAGTGCACAGCTTCAATATTTATATATTTTAATACGTATATTTGATCTTCTTTCTGTTTTTCATTAAGCTTCCAAAAGAGTTAATGTTCCTTTTGCAATTCTGTTGATCCAATGAACTATAAAGCAGAGACTGTGGATTCATGTCTTCTTTGGAATATATTGGTTTTTGGGGGTTTTTTTATAATAATGTGGAGTATTTTCCTTGTTCAATCAAGCAAGAGACAATGTGTTCAAGTGAGCAAATCTAGTGTTTATGGCAGCCCCAGTGACCACCCTTTGACCACTGTTAAGCTCTTGTCTGGTGTTAAACAGGTCTAGTCAGGCACCTTGCCTAGTAGGCTCACTTACCAGTTAATCAGGAAATTCTTTTCCACACAGTCCAGGAACCTCCTAGACTTCATCCTCTCTGCTGTGTTGTAATTTCAGTGGGCATCTGGCAAATTGAAGACCCCCATGAGTACACAAGCTGGTGACGGTGAGAATTCTGCCAGCCATTCTGTAGAATTTATCATCTGCCTGTTCATTCTGGTGAGGAGGTCTGTATCAGACACCTACCAGGACATCCACCCTGCTGCTCTTCCCCCTGATTTTCACCCACAGACTCTCAACCTTGTCATCATCATCATCATCATTGTCATCGATTTCAATACAATGAAAATGTGTGACTAAGATGCCACTTTAAATTGCAGTCTTATTAGGAGAGATATTTTGCCCCATCTTCATGAATATTCAGATTTCATCTTTCAGTGCATGCTGGTATATAAGGCCTTTTTGCCCAATGAATGATTAAAGCCATCAGAGGTTTCCAGAGTAGTAAAAAAATCACAACAGTCACTCACATTCAAAACAAACACTCAACTAACATTCTGAATTCAATTTGTTTTGAGGCTGAAGGTAATGTGAAGAAGCATTACAGCAAGAGCCACGTGAATCTTGACATGTGCATGCATGTCTTCTAAAAATCATATACTGCACAAACTCTACACCATAAGAGCTACTAGATAACCTTACAGTGCTGAAGTCTACCTTTCTGATATCTTAGGGGTTTATTTCCCAAGGAAATTATTACATAGAAGATATATGTTTATAAGGTCCTAAATTAATTTATTAAAATTTAAATATGAGCACAATGTACTAAATTTCACATAATGCCAAATTACTTTTTAAAACAATCTTTACGTGATTACTTTATAATGATGTTTAAATTTTTAATTGCTAATAAGGGTGTAAAGGAGGTATAAAATACAAGGACATAAATTGGTAGGCCGAATAAAATCACCTCCAGATATTTTTCTACATTTGCTCACTAAGAGATCAGGTAACACATTTAAATCAAGATACCAGTAAAACTAGCAAATTCTCCTTCTCTATTTAGGAAACTTATTATTGTCAGCAGTGAAACATATCACCCAATATGATGCTGTTTTTCAAAGCATATTTTATTGATATTGTTTATTGATGCATATAGAAAAACCACACACATCCTCATGGCAATACACCTATGTTACTCTCTGCCCAGAGAGAAAACTGACTAAAAGGAAAGGCATTCAGTAATCCAGGCACAAAAACCAATACCAAGCAGTAATTGGAAATTATGTGTTTGCTTGGAAACTGCTGAGAATACTGCTTTGTTTCAACTGAAGAGAAAAATAAGGTAGGCAGTAAAATAGCAAAACCTTTTTCTTCTTAGGCACGATTGATCTCAGTTTGAAGAAACGGCAACAGAGAACATTAGACACAGTTCTTCAGCCTCAAAAATATCTCCCACAAATATTAGAAGACATCCTAAGATTAGCTAGATAACATAAGACAATTCAGATGGAGTTATTAGGTTATGGGTGCATAGATTTAAACTCAGATTAGCAATAATGAAATATGCCTACTAAGAATAATGGCCCTTTCAGAAAAGAGTATATCTAATCAAGTATGTTATGCACCATTGAGTTTTTGTTCAAGGGGCTTGCTGTTTAATAGCTGTTTGGTGGCATTTGGAACTGGATGCAGTTATTAAACAACGTAAAAAGCTAATTTGTTTCTTGGCAGGAGGAGTTAGCCCTTTTGCTCTCACTCAAATTCAAATAAAATGACCCTCAAGTAAAATAACTGCAGAGAAGGAGGGGATACGCATGTGATAATGAAGGAACTGACAGCTTATTATTTGCAATCCTGCAATCTTCTGTTGGAAAATTAAATTGAAAAGTGTAGATGTATTTCCAAGTACTCTGAATCTGAAATAATTCTGAATAAAATATGGAGAATGGAGACAAAAACAAGAATATTTTCTGTAAAAAAAGGTTTGTTTTGCTTATTTTTCATTTGTCTAATGAGCGTATACTACAATATAGCTCATGATAGTACATCATAAGATATTACAACAATATAAAAACTATAGGATGGCAAGATTTCCCGGGCCTGGCACTTTTATTCAAGAAAACCCTTCCTGAAATTAGTTTAGGATGATATAAGAACAGTATTCATAAGATGTATGCAACTGGTTCATTAATGAATCCTTTCAGGAATTATGAGGTTTATTTTAATTTTTACTTGGTTTCACAGTATCAGGGTAGAGTCCAACATATAGATGCAATGAAATCAATAAAACAATTAGCTTTTGCTAGAAATAATGGAATTATTCCCAGTACCTTCTTTATAAAATAGCAAACAAAAATATAATTACTACAGACGTCTGTGAAAATCTGACCACTTATCCTCAAAGGTGGTCTACAAACACAGTTTAGAAAGTTAGGGTAGGTATTCCATAGCTGCCAAACCACTGTCATTTATTGCATCCATTTTGGGAAATTTGAGGTTTATCTGACCAAACAGGTATGGATAAACAAGCAAACACACATCATTAAAATGTGGATGTGAGCCCACAGTGCCTATTCATTTATATTGTGTATAAAAAATTTCAAATGCCTAGCTCAGATTTTGTTATTCACATTCTGTTCAATAACTTCCAGCCACAATGATTATGTCTGATCCTTCTGTGGACCAAGTCAAAGATGGACAGTTTAAATTGCCTCTGAAAACACTCATACTTGATTTTGATTTCTGAAATACACTAAGAAAATTCATAAATACTAATTTTTTTTTCTATCTGTATACTTAACTAAAGTGGGTCCATCTGATCTCCCTATGTACACCAGCCAGTTTAAAGCCCATACTGACAGGATCAGTCTGGCTTTATTGTAGATCTCCTGAGAGTACAGAACTGAAATTGTGTGGAAGGGTTTAGGACTCTATTGTTGCGTAAATGTGGATGGTCATATAAGCTTCAGCTCAAATCGGAACAAGTTTATCATCGATCCGCTGAGGCTTGCCCCTTGTTTCTATGGATATATTTGCAAGCTAAATGGGACAGATTGCTTTTAGCAGTGGTATGAAATTTTCATACTGTTAAATTATTAGCATTGCCCTTGATCCAGTTCTAGCCTGTCCTAGCTTGTGGTCTTGAACAAATGCTCAGGTAAGACAAAATTTGCATGTAACTGAGATTATTCTCAGTAGATAACTTGATTATGGTCACCCTGTTGGATCAACATGGACACAAGCTGTGCCCTGCAACTTATTTTTAAGGTCAGAGGACTGCTTCTGCTCTGTTTTGTTTACTAGTATAGGTGTATTCTGTATGAATAGCATAGTGTCTGGCTCATTTTGGACCTTTTCAACTACTACTCTCAAAAGGCAGTATGGACAAGACTGTATCAATTTATACTCCATCCTGTGTAATCCTCTAACATTATTCCAGGAGTCTTTGGGCTATGGCTCAGCTTTCCCTCACTGCAGACACTCCAGACTAACATGCTCCCACAATTGTGCTTACATGTGTCCTAGAAGAAACCCATAGCCAAGTACCATGAAGACATTCAGACTTGGGGTCAGAGTTAGAGGATAGCTACAGGCTCTGTTTTACATAGCTGTCCATTTAAGCTCAGTTATCATTCTTCTACTCTGAATTATGAGTAGGTGTGGACTGCCACCTCAGCCCACTTGTCAATGATATGATTGTGATGAGCATTATAAAGGACTTGAGTCAGTGATTTTTTTCTCTCCATATTTCAAGATTCATATTTTAACTTGACTCTTCCTCTAAAATGTAAATGAGCACTCAAAATGTCAAGATTACAAAAAATTAAAGGTTTTAGAAAAATTCTGTTCAACAATATCATTAATTTCCTTTTGAATTTTTTAGAATTAAAAAAAATTCATAGATGTAGATAGGAAAGGTTTCTATCTTGAAGGAGCTGCACAGAGAAATTTCATGCATCCATTTCCTTTCATGTGTCAAACACTTAAGTCACACTATGTCTAAGACTACTATAGCATTATGCAGGTATTCTCATTTGCATAAATCCTTAGGAGTCCATATGGGAAAAAAATACAGTATGATAACCTACTACTGTTATCAGCTTAGTTGATAGGATTTACAGCATAGTATTTTCTTCCCAAGTGTTTGGGAAGAATAGATGTCTCCAAATAAAATTCTGTCTGAGGTAGATGTGGCACAAAGGAGGTGATTCCACAAAAAGAAGGCTTTTAGCAATCACCAATCAGCAATTGTCCTGAAAGCAAAAAATGCCAGAACTGCAGACTCACAAAAGTCTGAATTAGTTGCCGTCAATGCCTCTGATGTTTTTTAATAAAAAACTGATGTTGAGGAAACCTGTTGAGGAACAAGTGCTTATGGGATTTATAAGCATTGTTTTAGAGGCAGATATCAGAAAGTACAGGCTAGTTTGGAAAGAGACTTAAAGCAACCCATGTACATAAGACAAAACGAAGCACACCATAGTAACCCTTCTATGACACAAAATCATTTCACATACAGCCTATTCTTAATTTTCTCAGTCCTTTTCAGTTTTGTACAATGCTTTGAGAAAATGTTTGGAATATTGTAAGACTAAAGGGGTAGAACAGTAAATGATTTAGACTTTTTAATTGTACTGTTTTATGGGAAATACATAAGAATACACTCCTTCATTGTAAAGTATTTATCTCAAGAGGTATACATCCAAGATTTCCCATACAATAATGCATGGCATTTCTAAACATAAAACTTCCAATTCAATGCATAAAGGAATTAAACATAATTAACCTGGAGAATACTTTGCTCACATTTTCAGCGATTTTTTGCTGAAATATATTTTATAATTTTCTCCAGAATTTCCATCTGAGTTTCTCTTCTTTATGAAGTACCAGCAGTGAATAAGCAATTTTAGCCACTTCAAATTCTAAGGAATATGAAATTATATCAATTTACATAGAAAATCTGGGGTTTTTTAAAACATGAAACACTTGGAAAACAGTTTCAAATTCTTGAAGGAAGAAATATCAATATGAAATCCTCTGAATAGCTCAGAATACTTACAACCATTAATTCCTTTCATAATTATTTCAAAATATCAAGAGAGACCTTGACAGTGAATGATGTTGTTTTTCATACTGCTATTTATCACAACAAATGAAGTCAAATTTGGAGAAAATCAAACAGAATCCTATTATTCTCATCAACCTGTTTTTTGCTGTACTACCTACCTTAATTTTATTTTAGCACTATTCTGTGAATCCACATAATGTGTTAATTAAGATGTTAAGTGTGTTAGGCAATTTTAAGATTCTGATATGTTTAGTAGGAATTCAATGTCAGAAAAATGCAAAAGAATTTATAATAATTTTTAACTGTCAGTTCTAATATTTTTATGTTTCTATTTAGGGATGTTTCTGCCAAACTACAGTTTGAGATGCAACAGAATACATTATCTGATAAAAGTCACATTCATTTAACAGATTACTTGAAGAAGAAATTTGGTACCAGATACTAACGCCAAATTCTGGGTGTACTCAGCAGTCACTCTCTTAGGGATTTGATCAATGTTTATCCCCAGAAATGAAATAAATAAATGAGCTTTCTGAAGACTTTAATTAGAATCCACCTGGAAAGAGAGAATTTTTTTCCTGTAAAACATAATATTCCAGGCTTTCATATCAGGTGGCAGCTAATAACACTCCCAGTTATAAATACTGGTCCTGAATCTGCTTCAGTCTGAGTTACATTTTCATACCAAGCACAGTCCAGTAGCAATCCTATTATAACTCTATTTTTCTTTTCTAGGTCATGCCCAAAATTAACCACAGACATAGCATCTTAGGATAGTGACACTGAATCCTATACACATAGTATTTAACTGTCATCTCACTGTCAGGATCATTTTGTACTGTCCTAAAGAGCTCTCTTCAAAATAAATGTGCCACAGAAAAGCCCACTTCTCAGCAGTGTGGGAGGAAACCAGCTTGTTGTCCTTCGGGGCTGGGCTAAGGACCAATCCCCCTGGGTTTTTAGCAATATCATCATAACTGTAGGATTCTGCTGTCTCTGAGACATACACAGTGTCATGGTATTTCAGTACATATCTCCCACGCCCTAAGGGAATACTCAAAAGTATTTCTTTCACTTGGCTTCATATCATCAGCAATTTTCATTTTATAGAGAGAGTTGAAAATAGGATTTTTTTTCTGGTGGCAAGTTACAGCTAGAATCCAGATTGAAGTATACAAAGATGTTGGAACACAGTACAAAGTCTAAGTAAACTAGGTCAAGAAGCTTAGATTTTTTTTTCATCCGGTTTTTGGTAATTTCCTGCTCCTTTGTGAATAAAATATTATTTTAAAAAATGTAAAATTATTGATATTTTCTGGGTTTTTTTCAAGATAAATCTGACTATCTTGTTAATGATTCTATTCCACAAGTATTCTCTTTTCAATTTCTCCTGAGTTAAGGTGAAAGTGCTAGCAAAGTAAAAGACCATAATTTTTTTTAGTCTTTGAATCTTCAATCTCACCATTTCGACAGTCCTGTTATCAGGTTTTAAGTGATGATTTCTAGAAGCCAAAATACTTGATTTAGAATAATGTAGCATAACTAATAATAGAAACCAGGAATACATGGAATGCTGCTTTAAATAAGTCAGCAGACTTCAAAGGCATCTAAAAAGTTGTTGCTACTGGATTATTTTTTTCATACTGAAAACTACTTCACACCTGTTCACCAGTCTTGAGATGACATGCCATATTTTGATACTGTTCTTTTCCAAATTAATTTTGCCCTCATATCTGCTTCCCTTTTATTCCAATGAAATCATGTTGGATAATGACTAATAAAAGCCACTAGGGAATTTAAACTGTAAACAAAGGAGATATTTGTGGGAGCTTTCGCCAAGACAAAATGTTAAATAATTTTAAGTTTTTCAGACTCAAGGGATAAACCTAATATTATGCTCCATTTTAGGTGACTGGTCATGTAATACATGCCCTATCACTGTAAATAAACATTTTAAAATTGTAGATAGAAACAATCTACTTGAGGATTTCACTTTCAGTCTGTATTCATGGTGCTGAAAATTATTAAAATGCAATAGACTAAGAGGTTGGCAGGAACAAGAAAAAATCTTTGCTCACGAATCTTTCAGAAAAGACAAAATTGCATGATTCTATTAACAATTAGGTAGAACAGGCATATAGGATTAAAGGTTTTAATTTCTACTGCATAAATATACTGTTGTATCTATGCCTGTGAAACTCATTACTCCTGGAAGAGCCTTTTAACAGGAAAAATTAATGACTTGTACAATCAGCATTCACTCTTGTACATTCCTATCCATCACCCTCCTTTAAAATGTTGAAAATAAGTAAATTGTACATCTTGCAATTTTTTTGCCCTGTAAGGTGTTTTGCAACTTCTAGAAACCTGTTTCAGGGAACTGTCAATCTGAGCGTGTTTTACTTTCACACAGAGTGAGCAGAAAATCTACATCCACAGAAGGAAAGGATACTAATAATGTATGTAAAAGAATCTGAGAGGGACCATGGGCAAAATTCTTGGAGATTATCAAGATCATTGTGACTCTGCTGTGGAAAAGTGTATTAAATATTTCCAGTTGTTTGTTTTTCTTTGTTGTTCAGTATTTACCCCTGAGCAAGTGCAGTGATACAGACATGTTATGTAACAAAGCATGCTATTTTACTTACAATACTTTTTCCTTTAGTAAAACTCCTCTTAATATCAGTATAGTATCATACCATAGTCATTTCATCTGAAATGATATTTCTGATGAAAATTTATTTGAGATTTCCTTAATATATTACCTCATTGTGTCATTTTTTTGAAGGGAGACTATTTCCTTCTTTTAGATTTAAAAACAAAGTATTTAAAAACAAAATAAGAAGAACTGTCAATGTAGGAAGAACTCTGCTATGCTGAAAGGACAGAAAAAAATATATATATACAATGCTTTAATGTGCCATGATGTTTCTTTCCAGACCCCTTCTTCCTACATGCAATAGAACATGCTAAGCACAACCACCTTCATGCAGCATAGGTGTCCCAAAGGAAAAAATGAGGAGATGTAAGGAATCTTGTCTTTGTTCACATACTGCAGTTCAAATTAATTAATTAAGAATTAATTTTGGGTTGCCCAATAACCTAAACACAGTGCTCCCTCCTGATTTGTTGGGTTAGGAGTACACAAACATTGAGCAGCGTAGCAGATGTCCTGGCTTTGTATAAAAGAAACCATACACTGTATATTTCTGACAGTGTCAAGAAAATCTGCAGGGAAATATCTGGGCCATATGTTTAATGTTGCATATCAGGCAAGAACTGACCTTCTAGATAGGAATACTCAAGCCAAGAGCCTTAGAAATGTCCTTTTCATTTGCTTTACTTGCTCTGTATTCAGTATACAATAAGCACGCTAGAGGATTGAGAGCTGATATCTGTCACATGTGAGAGGCAGTAATAGCTCTCATTACATCTGCCACTGCAAGTAAAAATGCAGATTCAGCTGACAAACCATCTAAATTTGGCTGAAGGATGGAAAGCAACTTGGTGGATCAGAAATTAAAAATACTGCAAACTTTGGTTTTGTTACTCCATCTTAACAGAAGTCCTGAGCTGAATTCAGCAAACTACACTGGCACAAAGTCATAAAACAGCAAGTCAGGCCTATGTATTTTATTATGAGAAAAGAATTGAATCTCTTAAAATATACCCATAATCAAAGACAAGTGGATGTTTTGCAGAAATTCAACTTTTAAAAAAAACCCCATTGCCTTCTCCACAGTAATGTCACATAACTTTTTAACGCAGTTTGTAGAAGTGTGGTTTAAAAGGCTTACATATTTCAAGTTGCCATAATTTGTCATAATAAGGATCCTACTGGGAAGAGTCAGGCTGATGGACAGTCATTATAAAGACCCTTATTTCCGCTTGGCAAAGAGGTTTCTAAATGCTTCCAAATGAACAAAATGGACTCAGGTGAAAAAGAAAACTTTCTTTTAGAGCAATATTATACCCATTTAAATGGAGGCAACTGATTTGTTTCACTGAGAAATGTTAAGTCTATAAACATTCAAGTATATATCTACAATCTGACTATCTCACATTCAGTAATTTGTTGTCCTGCATGAATGCTGCCTGATGGGGTTAAGGGATGATGAGGTACTTCTTTCTCTGGGTAAAATACTTCTTAATGCACACATAGATTATTAATGTGTCTTTTATTTCTTTCAACCCTTCTTTACACCTAGCAAAGAGAATGAATTAACGCAAAACACACCAATTTACGGATTGTATTATTTCAAATGACTAGAAGGACTAACTATATGTAGACTATGTCTCAGGTTTCAACTGTAAGCAAAACCATCCCATCCTCCAACATGGTAAGAAAACCATCCCACCTCAGAGCTCCAGAGAAGAGTACAACCCTAAAAAGGGAGTAGCTTGAGTGACAGATGCAGTTGTGGAAGCAAAGCAAATGGAAAGGCCAGTGTGTAGGCCTTATCAGGCATGCTTGCTTTTGGTAGTATTGTGTCACTGTGTTTGAAAGACATTCCTGTTAAAAATCAGATTATAGCATAAGAGTATGTTAGCAGTGCAAAGAAATCTAAGCCACCTAACTCTACCTAAGTGTGGCAAGGTAGGTTCAACTCTAAACTATAGAACTAGTTTATAGTTGAACAATAGAAATAGTTTATTTCATTGACATACAAATTTTCAAGAGGCAAAGAAATCAGCAACTTTTCTGTAAGGGTCCTTCAAACCAGAAGGAAATGGAAGAAGCTGTGAGTAACCTCCTGTGTAATGGGAGGCGGCATTTATTTTCCAATTTATTTTCCAATTCCGTGCATATTCTCTTCAATAAAATATAATAACCATTTTTATTCCTAACTACATAAAAATTTTAGTACATATTTTGGAGCTTTCCAGAGGGGCTGGAAGAGTGCCGAGTTGCTAGAGCCATGACTAGAAGGCATAGGAGCACAATAAGAGGTGGGCAGTGATAGCTGCTAAAGAAGGACCTTCTGGTAGAAGAAAGAAACTATGCACATGTGTACTACTGGCAAAAGCAAGTACTACTAAAAGGTTTTCAAAACCTTAAAATGTAAATGAAGGTTGCTGCAGCAAGGGCAAGTCAACTAGATGGTCAACTGCTAGAGGAAAGACTATAAAACCATTATGATTATATACTAAGGATTAGTTGTTATTATTACCCCTCTTATTTATTTATATCTTTGTTAGGTTTTTTATATTGCTTGAATAAAAACGTTATTTTTTAAACTTTAATTCATGTCTGCACATAGAAGACTTAGCTATTTGAGTCCCAAAGGCTTAATATAATTATCCCAGGTCTGCTTGAGCTGGTGTTTTAGAAGCAAGCCCTTAAATATCATTTCAGCTTTTGTTGCTGTCTGTCAATTTTTGCCAGGAGGATTACACAATCTTTTTTTAAAAAAAGGATTATATCAAATTACAAAATGAATCCAATTATCAGATTGATAATATTCTTTCTAAATTAATCCTTAGGCTCCATAGGAAAAATTTGGATTGTGGTAGTTCTGCTTAGCTATTAGTCCTCAGAATAAAGAAGTGTTTTTTATTCAGTGGCATTTGATATAGGAAAGTTCCAACCATGTAACAGATGCAACATGAACAAAGTCACTTGCAGGTTATAGTGAACGTTGATACTATGGCTTAAAGGTATCCTGCCTGAATTATATGTTGATTAGGGTCAGAAAATAACCTGATTCCCAACACTGAGCTTTCCTACAAAAGACTTAATATAGGTATTAATTAAATAAACAATATCAATTCAAGAAGTAATCAATGGGTACAAATTAATAAATATCTGCTGCTAAACAGAGAGACAGTATTGTATATAAATTTTGAACATTGTTCAACAATTCCTGTTGAAATGTTTTAAATGTTTGAAAAAAACTTTTCAATAGTGGTCATAGAAGAGGGAGTTTCAACCTAGTTGAGAGTTGATAACTTAGAATTTAAGTTAGTGATTTTTTAAGATTCCAGGATTAAGTGTTGAAGAATCCCCTGACGGGTTAGGGGTTACTTGTTTGTGAATTTGTAACCATAGATGTTGCTGAAGCTGTCAAAGGATTTTAACAATGCAGAAGAATCACAAGTCTCTGTATCAGGTATGGTGATATTAAGAGGCTAGAGAGCAGGAATCATTGCATGAAAGAAAAATAAAAAAAACAACAAAACAACAACAAAACCCAGGATACAAAACTGGTTCTTAACAAGAAATTGCACTTCTCATGTTTTTAAGATGATGGTTTCATTCATTTCTCTCACTGTTAGTTCTTCAAAAGCTATTTAAGAAACTGGGGTTCACTTTTCTCACCTTAATAACTTCCCAGAAGAATACCTCATAATTAAAAAAGGTCTTCCCATTTCAGATATTTTGGGTAAGAAATTGTATATATATATATCAATAAGTAGACTCAATGGATAAATCAGGTGTCACAGAGATGTTGAAAATTGCAAAGGTTGAGGCATTGTTTTTGCTTCCTTGAAAGCCCTAGTTCAAAATTCTAGACTCAAAATTCAAAATAATTTTTAAAACACAAGCTAGACAAAAAAATGCAATCAGAAGAATACACCAATTATGCTCCAAATAAAGAGAGATTATATACCTATATATGGTAAGTCAGTGTTAAAAGTTTTTTTTATCTAAAATTATATTTCGAAGGCTTAATATTTATATGCTTATATCCCTCAAAGGGACAGATTCATGTCTGCTACATCTCTTGTAAAAATTTATCTGCATTCCTCACATCATGGTTCTGATTAAGTGTTTTTTCAGGTCTCAAAACTTTATTTAAAACTAAATCTTCAGATTTCTCTTCCAGTACTTTTTATCAAGCATCATTTTGACTGTGATCCATGAAGCATAATAAACTTTTCATATTCCCAAAAGGGGAAATGCAAAATATGAATCTAAATTGCTAGCATGATGAATATCTATGAATATATAAACATTTAAAACTACAATGATGTTATAGAGAAAAATATATTTCCCTAGAGTATATATTCAAATAAGGAAGACTGGACAAAAGAGTTATCTCACAAAGAAGATAGGAACTGTGAACAGCTTTTGAATTAAATAGTTTCCCTAATCTGCAGCAACCTAATAAAGCCTCTTGATGAAGCCAATTGCCAAGACAATCTCTTCTGTGCCAAATCTGTAAGAAGTTTAGACTGGAAATAAGTGAAAGGATCTTCTTTCCTTTAGGAAGAATCTTTGCCCTTTTCATACTGCTATCCTGTACACATTTTAGTGGGCAGCTTTTGTCTTATCATTTTCTCCAGACCCCCATGACTTTAGAGCGCAAGCTGAAACTCTTGCTAAATTAATTAGTACCATAAGATGTTAGTCATAGCGAGGAGTAGCATAACACTCAGCATTTAGCGTAGTATTTGGGGTAAAAAGGAAGAATCCTTTCCTTCTCTACCCCATCTCTGCTTCTAGCACTTTGTTCTCGTCCTTCTGTGCTTAAGGAATGTAGCTCTAGCTAGAAGAATTTTGTGCATATTTTCCTCTCCCTATAGATTCTTTTCACCCTACTATCATTGACACATAATCTGAAGCTACCTGACACACTTGTTTTGTAATACATATAAGTAAAGAGCAGTCTGGGTTTCTATCAACACATCAAGTCCAAGATGATTTCTTATAAAGCTGGGAATACGCTTTCAGAATTTTCTCATGTCCTCTAAGAGATGCTTGATCCCACTGAAATGAAAAATAAAAAAAGAAAAACCTTTAATTTCAATTGCTACAATTTGGACACTAGATAGATTTATTTAGGATACTGTCAGAAATTATTTGAATCACTGAATTTTAAAAATCATGCCTCTGGCACTTGTAACTTAAAATACTTTTACCAGTTTGAAAATTTTTGCCGCTTCAACAAATATTTTCTATTGCTACTTACTGTAATCTTTGGGAAATTTTAATTGCCACCCCCTTTGCTACTACCTGGCACATATTATGCAGGTACTTCATGTGGTGGTTAATTCATAAACAGTTTCAAAGTAAAATACAATCATAAATCATAGAATCACAGAATGTTCTGATTTGGATGGGACACACAAGGATCATTGAGTCTGACTCTGGCCCTGGGCATACCCAAGAGTCACACCACGTGCCTGAGAACATTGTCCAAATGCTTCTTGAACTCAGACAGGTTGGTGCTGTGAGCACTTCCCTGGGGAGCCTGTTTCGGTGCCCAACCACCTTCTGGGTGAAGAATCTTTTTCTAATATCCAACCTAAACCTCCCCTGACACAACTTCAGGCCAGTCCCTTGGGTCCTGGCATTGGTCACTACAGAGTAGAGATCAGTGCCTGCCCTCCTCTTCCCTTCATAAAGAGGTTGGAGACTGCAATGAGATCTCTCTTCAGCCTCCTCAAGATGAAGGATCCAAGTGACCTCAGCATCTCTTTGTAAATCTTCCATATTGTTAAATGTAAGAAGAAAAAGGGTGGCTGACATGTCAAAACTGATATAAGTTCTGTCCATTAAAAATGCAAGTCAGCAAACATTAAGACACAATCTAACACTTTTATATTATTAAACTATTTTGCATAATTATGCATATGCATAAGAGGCATGCCGGATGAATGTGGAGTAATATACATATAGCAGACACACAGCTACTGACCCAGAGTGGGAATTACTGAAATGTGCTGTAAAGTTCCCCTTCTAGTGATAGTTCTTCCCTGAGGGATGACACACGCTCATACTCCACATGATAGGAAATGCTGTGATGCTGCATGATCCCCAGAAAAGCCAGGCCTGTCTACTTCTAGCCCTGCCTGGCCAATTTATTACAAAATGCTTTAAAAAGTTACCAAGAAACACTTTTTTAGATTTGATAACTAAGATTTTTTAATTTTCTTTGTTCCAAAGATAAGAAAATTAACAGAAAATACCTTAAGTCCTCTACTAGACTTACAGCTAGTTTCAATGAATGTATAAAGATAAAAATGAAACACAATATGAAAAAAGCCCCATAAAGTTATAAGGAACCTTATAAAGGATAAATTTAGCACATCAATGAAAACACATCAGGACTGACAATTGTCATTGACATTATGTAAAACTGATTTGTTCTTATCATTTTTTCTTCTCAGATGCCTGTAAATGTAACTTTATCAATCAAGTAATATTTTTTGAAAATTTATTAAAAACAATACTTATAAAATCTTTAAAAAATTATGAAAATTGCCTAAAATTATTGATCTGAATTTTGTGAAGTTAATTAGCCTTGAGATGCTTTTAAATATGAGAAGCATATATTGCAGTTATCCAAGATTAACCTGTATCAAATATCAAAGAGAATTTCACATATAGTCATATATCTAATGTCAAACTTGTTGAGAATGATTACAGTAGGAACTTCTATCACTAAAGATGTCCTGACATCTTTTTTTATCTCTGTAGTTTACAGTCATGATGGACTTTTAACTGATATATACATATGTGCGACAATTATTAGTTGCTAGGCACAGTGAGTCACATACAGACCTCAGTTTCCTTACATCTCTAGCCACTCATTGAGGGCACATGATGGTTGCACATGTCTGGAGTTATACAATAATATTAGTTATACAATAATATTTCACACTTTGGATAAAGTGGGATAAGTGGGGTTATTAGTTTTCATATTATGTAGTGGAGCAAGACTGATTTTACTACGCTTAATAATTGCTCCATTTAGGACTCTTTTAACCATAAAGCCTTTTTTGTTCAGTAAGATGTGTTTCACTAAAAGAGTGTGTCTCCTATAATTTTTATCAATCCTGTCATTCCCTTATTAGTCAAGCATAAACAGTCCTGCATAAGTTACATCTTAAATTATTAAGTTTTATTTAGAGCATTTCTATACACACTTCCATGTAATTTAAGGGCAACTGAATCTATTAAACTGCAAATTCTTCAAAAAACTGTGAGGAATTTCTTTATTATTCTTTCCAGGCAGTTACTAAAGGACTTCAGTAGAATTTTTGCTGGCTTTTTTTTTATTCCTTCTTTTTTTTTCCCTCTGGATTTTTTTTCTCCTGAAAGAACAGGACTGTTTTACTGCAGAAGACACAAAAAAAGTACTTGCTTATTACATTAGGTATCGCTTCTACCTGGCAATGACAATTACATTTGCTCAGGAGAGGTGGAGAGGATTGTTGGAATATTATTATGAACAGTCATGTAACATAGTCAGGACAAAATAACCTGTTATTTTCCTTAATTCAATTTTGTTTTTTAACACCAGCTATTCGAACCAACAGACAGGGCCTGAGGGATATTATTTTCACCTGCAATATTTTTATTCCAGGTGATTTGTAGTAGCCATTTAAACTCACATCTCTTATGTGAGTCGGCACATAAAATACAAGCACTTTGTTTTTTTCAAATTAGAATAGTTGCAATTTCTATTGGTAATATTTATGCCCTTTTTCTCAGAAAACCTACATTCATGTCCACAATCTTTCATAGGCAGAGCAGGGTTCTGAATATTGGCTTTCCTTGGTCCAATTCAATTCAGTACAATTCCACAGAATTCAATAGTTGTACCTACGTGTGACTGCAGCACCCAGCTTTGCACTTTAATTAATGGAGATCACAAATGTCCCCAGTGTAGTCCAGCCTCATGACAGACACATCCATTAAGCTGGATTCCCAGCCTCATTAGGAGATATATTTTAGATATTGTAGGCAAGACTCAGTTCTCTAAAAATTGATTTCTTGCACATTTTTTCTACCTTATTACATCCTGTCTGGTCTCCAGCTGCCACCAAGAAAGCCACAGGTCTTCCCTAAGTTCTGTATTTTATCTTTCAAACATCTGCAGGTGCCTCAGAACTATTACGGCATCAGTAATGATACTAGACAGATATGCTTAGACAGGTGAATCCCTCATGAGGCTATCTGGATATGAACTCTATTATTTGGCCTGAAAATTTCATTCCCATTCTCATACTGTTTTCAAAGAGATATTAGAGCATGAGGAGTTCACCCATACTTTTTCCGAGCACAGGCTGACAACACCTGTGTTCCAATGACAGATAGTTGTGAAGGCTTTTAGAAAACTACAGGAAAAAACTATATGATGGAAAGGGTACTGAAGTACTACTGGTAGAGCCAATCTCAATCTTCTTTACAAGATATTTTTAAGGCACAGATAAATCAAATGTCTCTGACAGTGACTGTAGTGATCCAGAATTAATGCCTGGGCTTGGGTTAGATAATATCTTGAAGTGCATTCATGCCTTTCATTCATATGTTGCTCAAATTGTAGAAAAGAGAACGGCAGAAATTAAGATTATGGATTTGGGTTTGTTTAGGGTATTCTTTTCTCATTGTTTTCCGGCCAAAATGAAAAAATCTTCATCAGGTATTTCCCACTCCTGAATAACACAGCAAGTAGCCCATAGCTCTGAACTTTTATAAAAATGTGGATAAAAAATTATTAAATTTTAATATATATATGGATATTAAATTTTACCATTATACATCTATAATATTAAGCTAAGATCTACTAAAAATCCTTACAATTTTTGAGAATCAATTGAGGTTGGTCATAAAAAAATCCAAAACTTCAACAACAGATCTGATCATAATGGTTATTTACACACGTCACTCCTGATAAAGGAGCAGTTATTCACCAAACACTAGGTAGGTGGTTTTTTTTCTTACTTCAAACAGATACTTGGAACATATGTGAGCACAAAAAGCATAATTTATTTCCTCATGAAAAAGGACTTTAAAAGTCTGCAGATAAGCCCTTTTCTTAATTCAGGCGGGTATCAAGACTTCACAAATGATGTAAAACTTATTTGGCCTCTTAGAGACAATATCAGCTAAAGAAATTTCTTTCTTCTCCTTGCCTCAGGGTGCCCAGCCCAGTTTTGAACACAATTACAGTAAAAAAACACCAGCTACCACACAAAATGTTCTATCTTTAAATATGTATAAATTCAGCTTCCTTTTATTTGTTTCTGGTCTGGCTTGTAGAAAAAAAACCTACTCTTTTCTCCTAGAAAACCAGTTGTGGTTAAACATGGGAAATGCTTATAAAGGACTACAGACTTTTTAATTTGAACACGGTTAATAATTCTGGTCATGGTTTCACCATACAAAAAGGTAAGGAGAAATTTTCAATTTAAGTTCTTACCTAAATAGGGAATCAATTAAGTAATCTACATCAGTTTTGCCACAGACCTGTCTGAACTCTTGATCCAGTAACTGTGTCTGGGCTTCAAAATCTCAGTTTTAAAATTCTCAATGGCCATTATTCAGCCATCAAGCCACCCTCATTACAGCTACTTAAAGAATTAGCAAACTCTTAGGAGTGTGACTTGAGATTGTTACAATGTTCTCACTATCACTACTGATTTTCTATAGCAGGAAAGTAATTTCCTTCTCTCTTGGACAATCTCTCGTTTTTATGAAGTACTTTACCTCAAAAAAATTAAATTCTGTTTCTATACAGTACCATCATTTTCACTTAGAAAATGAATTGAATCAACACAATCCAGCCTTCACCACTGTAAACTGGGGAGAGGGGTGTCATGTTCTTTAATCACTTCTAGCTCAAGGTGTTTGACAGAGATCCACTTTACCTTTTTACTTAGTGAGTATAAACTACTCTAACAGAAAATATGCTTTTTCACTGTACTTTCTTCAGAATCTTCTCTCTGATATGATGCTTTAACAGTTAAAAGTGTAATTCCCACTAACATAGAAAACACCAGAAACCCTATAGCTGTATGTACTGTTAAATGGATTTGAGTTACAACAAATCCTTGGCTTTTATTCTGGCATTGTTTTTTTAAGGGATGTCTACCTAGCCTGAAAGTGAGTAAAGCAACTTTTAAATAATTACAGAAACATAATGAAGAATTTATCACCTCCTATGAATCTATATGCAGCTGTCATACCTGTCAGTAAACTGAATGAAACTCTTTTGCAGAATTAGAAAACAAAATGCTTTCTTCAGGAATTATAGTTTTCTTAAAATCTGGGTGTTTAGGTCTAGCTAGTGAATCTGGCATTCCTATCTGTGAATCAAAGAGATGGAATCTGTCTTTACAGCTAGGAAGGAAGGAAGAAAGGAAAGGAAGAAAGGAAAGAAGGAAAGAAAAAGAAAGAAGAAAGGGAGAGAACCAGGCCTGTAGCATTCCTTATGTGATATTTCTTGCAGTGTGGCAAACACACAGTTCAAAGGTGAGAAAAAGACTCTAGTGAGCCAAACAGTTATCTTCAGTCCTAATGGAAATGACTCATATTCCTACAGATAATACCAGAGATAACTCACTAAACACACAGTATTTGCTAAAAGAAAAAAAAAGTGAGGAAACACAGCTCTTAAGCAGCATATGTTTCCACGTGTGTCCTAGGTTACAATGTAAGGTGTAAACACAAGCATGTATTCTATTATCATCTTCACAAGCTGTTAAAGCAGGTGGGTCACTGTTTGTGACTCATCCTTGATAACTCCCTCCAGAAGATATCTCTGTTTAATGGGCAATCAAGGACCCACCACATGACTCACAGAATTGCATCAACCCACTGTGAGATGCTTTAGCCAGGGGGAGGAGCCAAGTATTCCCACCTGGATATAATCTGGGGTTTGGAACAGCATAAGCAGCTTTTACCTATGGGACTCCTGCAGGACAGGAGCTACTACTGGACCTTCAGGTGAAGACTAGACCCTTTTCTACAGGATCATCACTTCAACTGGATCACTTCATCTGGGCTGCTACCACCACCCTGAATAACAGGGTGTCAGGTTGTATCCTGACTCTGTCAGTGTTCTTGTACTATTGCATTTATTTTAATTTTCCTTTTAAATTATAATTCTGACTTGCGATCTCCTACTAGTTTGTTTTCAAACTAGCACAATGTGGTAATCTTAGCTGCCTTTCATGGATAGCATGCAAGTGAACAAGACAAATCCCTTTGTTCCAGCTGCCCAATGCTTGCAAAGCTGCAAAGTATCTCCACTTCCTACAGCTTTTTGTCCATTCAAGAAATCTCTAGTTAGGGTGTGTGACATACTAGGAGGTGAAGCACTGGGTATGAGGGTGGTTTATTAATGTACAGCACATGAAGGAAGGATTGGAAGAAAAGATAGGAAGCCAAGGAACATGATGATAGAATCGTAGGGTGGTTTGGCTTGAAAGGGTCCTCAAAAATCACCTAGTTCCAACTCCTGCATGGGGGGCAGAGATGCTACCTGCTAGATCAGGTGGCTCAGGGCCCCATCCAACCTAGCCTTGAGCACTTCCAGCTTCTCTGGAGGCTCTCCTTTAGTGTCTCAGAACCTACTGAAGAGCTTCTTTCTAACCTGTAAGATCATGGATCAGCTGGACCACATGTAACAAAGGCACACACCACAGGAGCAGGCCAGAAGGAGACAAGATAAAAAGTGACAAGAGAGCAATTATGGACAATGACAATAGACTGTTGCAAATGGAGAAGCCTGAAGATATTAATATGTTTCTAGAGAACAGATAACAGAAATCTGTAGGAAACGAGATAGTGAATTTTATTGAAGATGAAATAATTTGCTTTTTGTTTAATACTATACTTCCTTACAGCAAAAATCCCTTCATCTTTTTATGACAATGCATTGGCCACTTCTGGTAACTAGTAGCTTTTACAAGGCAACTTTATGTTTAAATTATAACAGAATGCATAGATCTGGATTAAAATTTTATCATTTTCTTCTATCTTTATCCATGATGAATCATATCTAATACTGAAGAGTATTTTATTTTGGAAAACATGTTCCTGTAAACAGAGAGTGAGGTAATAAAACAACAATCATTAGAGAGAAAGATAAAAGACTAAATCACCTAATGCATTGCACTGCTATTGTACCACCGATGCCTGAAAGGTCTGATGCATTTGTTCATAGTAATAATAGTGCTGAACAAATCAGTTTCTGTGACTGCCTTAGGAAGTTAGCCCAGAGATTGATTTATCTCTATCAGGAAATTTTGTACTCTTCATTCTAATTTTTTCTGTCCTTTGTTTCACTCTGTTATTCCCTATTAACCTCCATTTATCAGCGTAAATCATTCCACTTTCTCCCTGGAGTTTTGTTTCCTGAATATTTGTAGATGCTAAGTCTTACTCTTTTCTCAAAATTAACTCCTCAGAAGTCATTGTTTATACTCCACTGGAAGTGATTGTTTTCTTGTACTCTGAACTCTGTCTAAATTGTCGGTATCATTCTGGAATGGGGTGGCAAATAGAAGAATTCAGCTGGAGGAAATAATTTCAGTTCTATGTTAAAAGAGCCACCAGGATGACTAAGGGGAACATCTCTCATATGAAGAAAGGTTGAGAGAGCTGAGTTTGCTTGAGAAAGGGGTTGACCTCCAGAGATCCCTCGCAGCCTCAATCATTTTGGGATTCTGTGATTCTACAGCTTTATAGAAGACAAAAAACATTATGTCCTTTTTCTAATACAAATGTGCCCTTGTACAGACTTTGAAGATTTTTTTCATGTTTCTTCATTCCAAATTTTTCCTTCTTATTTTCCTACTGAATATCAGTGGTTTAGAGCAGATAATTATGTCCCAATGTCTTATTTCTGGAAAAATATTACGTTGCTTTAATTTCTGATCTTTCTCATTTCTTTAATTGTATTGCTGTTTCACTGCCAATTTTAATGTTTCTTTAATTATCATCCACAAACTTGTATGAGTGTGTTCTATTTCACATTTAAAAACTGCACTGCATTTCTTAGCAGTGAATCAGGGTGATCTTAAAATGTTCCTCTGAGAACTACCAGCTGAGACTAGAGAAAGGGCAGGAAACAACGAGTTCCATGTCATCTTGTGCATACTCCTGATCTTTGGTTGTTCCAGGACCTGAATGCCAATATGCACACAAGAGTGTTCAAATATTTTCTTTGGCAGCTCCAAGAAAGATCATCTTAATTGGAGACCCACAGCGTGAAGGAAGAACATACTTCTTAGCAGAGAGATTTGCTACTTTCTTACCCTGTAAAATATATATATATTTAGTTGACAGATTTGTCAGTTCTTTGTCTTCTCTTTGTCTATCCCTTTTCTTCACATTTAAAATAGGGAAAATATCACATGCAGTTTACTGTGTGTATATTTAAAAAACCCAAAATTACTTGGCATATGATGTCTTGCAATGATGCATTCATTATTCTTTGCGATTTGGAACTAGCTTTTTTTATTTTTAATTTTTATTTCTGTACTAATCTTCCCCACTAGTTTATTGCTAAAATTTTTTTGAGTATGTATCTCGATATTACTTTTTATGTTCCTACTGATATAAATTGACCTCTGTTGTCTTTTTATCTATCTTCAGACTTGTCTAGGTTGCATTTCAACTTTTTCTAGAATAAAAGCTGAAGTCTCCTGGAAAATGTTGCAAGGCATTCTATTAAAAGCCAGTGACAATTAAAATATTAGTGTTTGGAGACTCCTGCTTTGTTAAAAACATTTGGATAAAAATGATTTATTTTCCTTTTATGTTTTCACTTGTTCCTTCTTCCTATATACATTTGTCTGCTCTTTCTCTAGCTTGTAAAAGTAAACATCTTACCCCCAAAATTCGGGTTGCTTTTTAACTCTTCAGTATTTGTCCTGTAGAGATACTGACTCCACAACAAGGAAAGACACAGGTCCTTGCAGACTCTTTCTGGACCTTCTGTAGAAGAAAACTTGAACACATTTTCCAGAGGATAACTCTCATATGTTACTAAAGACCCTTCATCTTTTTTTTTTCAAGCTACTCTGTAAGTTGCCTGAAATACACCATGATATATTGACCCTGTGTCATTTTCTTCTTCCTGGACATTTTTTTACCCTTTCCTCTGATGCCATGAAGACTTTTGCCTTTTCTTTTATACCCCTGTTATACCTTTTTACAACTTCTGTATTCTTACTGCTTTTTGCCTACATTCTTGGACTTGTTTGTTCAGCTAAGAGACTAAACATTTTAGAAGCTTCATAAGTAGAGGATAGTGTGCCCCAGACCCCAAGATCCTCTCCAGAATGCATTCTGTAAACTTAGATAGAACCATCCAAGGTTGCTTGGGGAGGGGGGCTCATTCAAGCCTCTCATCGGGGAATCTTTGATAGATATGCTAATTAGTAAAACCTATAATGTTATACCAGATCTTTTGGGGGTGTGCATTTTGGCGCATTCCACCTGGATGTGGTGCACCTAAAATAAATACTGAGGTAAAATCCCTTTTTCCCTTCTAACCGTGTTTGACTCTGTATTTTAAGACCAGGAAAAGGTATCAGCTCTCTAGCTGACTGTAAAAGATACCAATTTAGCTTTCAACAATTTTTTTTTTCTTTATATCCAGCCTATTTTTACTGCCACCTGTTATTCTGACTCAATCTTCCCTTTCTGTCTCATCTCTAATAATTTCATTTTTGGAGGGCTTCCCATAACATTGCCTTTTTCAGAAGCATTAAAAGCAGCTCACATAAGCAAAGATACAGTAAGACTTTTTAAGGCATTGATAAAACTTAGTAGAGGATATTTTACTTATTTAAAAACTCTTTCAAAGTAAAAATACAGTATTCATTATGTGAAAAATTTTGAGAACTGGCTGCTAGTCCCGTAATAGTCACCAGTGTGAAATCTTCATCAATGGGTGGTTTTCCTGTGTTCCAGAGCAGTAAATACATTTTCCCTGTTGTCAAGGAAGAAAACACAGTAACAAAAACTTTTTGATGGCAAAACACTGATAAGAAAGGTAAAGAGCAAAAGAACAGAAAAGTCAGATGAATGAATCTGAACAAATTTTAACTCTTCAAACAGAATTAATTCTAGAAGATCATGTACAAAGCATATATTTAAGAACAATTAATGCCAACTAATGGAGTATATATTCTGGAAATACCTAATTAGCCATGCAATAAACTGTTAGGTCAATGCTATACCCACACAGTTAAATGTCGTACTTATTTTAAAGCAGTAAGAAAGAGTACTGATTTTAGCATTATATGCATCACTGATGAGATAGTACAGAAAAAGTCTTCTGGATTTGCCATTTGTGGATAAATATAAGTTATTCTGTCGAGCTCAGTTATTGGGAGTTGATAAGAAGTTTCCTGGTATTGTTCCAATGCATCTATGACCGGAAAATTAATACTAAAGAGTTTTTTCTCAGAAGTGGAAAAGGTAATAGTGAATATACCAAACCAAAAGGGAAGCATAAGCAATAACTTTGATTATAATAATGAACATGAGATGCCGTGGGTTTTTTGTATCTGCAAATGTGTCATCATTTTTGTGCACAAATATAGTAAAGGAGAGTTTAATGGTTCCATGCCTCTTTTGGGAGAGCAGTGAGATGTTGCTATGGATGTTCAGAGTCAGTTCCTCTCATATTGAATATGACAAGAAAGCATAGAAGTTTAGCCTGAGGAATTATTAAGAGGGCAAAGCAGACAACCTACAAAGTAGTCTCCTGACAGCTCTTCACATAGGAGAGTAAGAAATTAGACCATGTAGTTCTGAGTCACAGAATCACAGAATAAGCTGAGTTGGAAGGGAACCTCAAGCATCATCAAAGTCCAACTCTTGGCCCTGCAAAGCAACATCCCCAAGAATCACACCATGTCCCTGAGAGGGTTGTTCAAATTCTTCTTGAGCTCTGTCAGGCTGGTGCTGTGACCACTTCCCTGGGGAGCCTGGTCTAGTGCCCAAACACCCTCTGGGTGAAGAACCTTTTTCTAATATCCAACCTAAATATCCTCTGGCACAATTTCAGGCCATTCCCTCATGTTCTGTCACTGTCACCACAGAGAAGAGAACAGTTTTTGCCCCTTCCCTTCCCCTCATGAGGAAGTTGTAGACTGTAATGAGGTCTCCTCTTTTTGAGGCTGAACAGATCAAGTGACCTCAGCTGCTCCTCATATGGCTTCCCCTCAAGGCCCTTCACCATCTTTGCTGCCCTCCTTTGGATGCTCTCCAATGGCTTAATGTCTTTCTTGTGTTCTGGCACCCAAACCTGCACACAGTGCTCAAGGTGAGGCCACCCCAGTGCAGAGCAGAGTCAGACAATCCCCTCCCTTGCCCAGCTGGTGATGCTGTGCCTGATGCACCCCAGGACACGGTTGGCCCTCCTGGCTGCTGGGACACTGCTGACACACATTCAACTTTCCACTGACCAGGACCCCCAGGTCCTTTTCAGCAGCACTTCTTTCCAGCATCTCATTCCCCAATGTGTACATCCAGGGCTTCTCCATCCCAGGTGCAGAATCTGGCATTTTCCCTTGTTGAACTTCGTATGGTTGCCCTGTCCTTTAATTTGCCAAGGTCTCTCTGCAGAGTAGTGTGAGGATTTGATTATGTTTTGCCTATGCTGAGCTTGGACTGTCGAGAGGAGGGAATTACAAATACACAGCATTTCAGTCTGCTTTATTCAACTGATTCCATGACAAGTTTTCCATCTTTTCTCTATAGTCACTTCCCAGTATCTCCAACTGAAACACGATATCTCTACATGTTTCTATACTTGAAGGCTCATATTGCTTTAATATTAGTTTTATTTTTGTATTTCTCAGTCACAGATTTCAGTGCAATTTTTACTCTTTGTTTACCATAGTAATTTTAAAATCGAGTCTATTAGCCTGAATGACTTAAATACTGGTTCCCATTCTTGTCACCTTCCATTTCTCTTGCTTTCACCCTCTGCCTAACATGTCAACTCTTGTTCTATGAAAAACGAAGTAAAACAAAGATTGTGTTACGGGCCCAGAAAACACATTAAGAGGTTTTTTCTTTAACTAATTTTGCACAGAACTTTGGTGTTTTTCCAAACTGAAGAAAACTCTGTATTTCTAACAGAGGTCATCATATGATAATGTAGAAAGACCTTTTCTTATATGCTACCCGTAAAGATAGATTTATTTGTCTGCAGCCATGATTAGGGGTGGAGAATGGAAGATGGAAAACGCACTTATTCCTGTTCTTTATTGCCACAACAAAACAAGCAGCAGTAAGGCCAGCAAGTCAGACAATTCTGGACATATCTATCTGGTGTAGATGGATGCCAATGCAAATTGGCATTCAGAGGTAGCAGTTTTAGTGCAAAAGTGTCATTGTAAGAAGAATACCATGTATGCACAAAAAAATCGCATTCATAACACAAACACTCACCTCCCAGCCACCTTCATACAAAGCTGATCTTCCTTGTTTGTATCAGTCCATTCAGCACTGAATGAAGAAGTAAGTAAGAGCAGTAAGAAAGATTATGATCATGGACTTCCAGAGGGCTACCTTCAGCCTCTTCACAGACCTGCTTAAAGGAATCCCACAGGATAAGGCTCTAGACGAGAAGGAAGTCCAAGAGAGCTGGTGAATATTTAAGGACCACTTCCTTCAAGTTCAAGACCAGTATATCCCATGATGATGAAATCTGGAAAAATGGGTAGGATGAGCGTGGACCTGCTAGCAAATATCAAACAGAAGAAAGAAATTTATGGGATGTGGAAAAAGGGACAGGACACATGGGAGCTCTATAGGAACACCATCAAGGTATGCAGGAATACAATGAAGAAGGTCAAGGCCCACTGGGAATTGACTCTGGCAAAAGATGTCAAGAACAACAAGAAAAGTTCTACAAGTACATCACCAGTAAAAGGAAGATTAGGGAAAATGCGGGACCACTGCTGAATCACGTGAGTGCTCAGGTATAGGAGGATACAGAGAAGTCAGAAGTACTGAATGCCATCTTTGCCTCAGTCTTTACTGCTTAACTCAGCCCTCAGGAGTCCCAGAGGTAAGAGAAGAAGGCTGGAGAAAGGAAGATTTATCCTTGGTTGTAGGGGGTTGGGTTACAGGTAAGATAGGCAGACTAAACATCCATAAATCCATGGTCCCTGATGGGATTCACCCATGAGCGCTGAAGGAGCTGGCAGATGTTGTTTCTCTGCAGCTCTCCATCATCTTTGAAAAATCATGGAGAATGGAGAAGTGCTCAATAAATGGAGGAATGTTAATGTTACTCTCATCTTCAAAAAGGGCAAGAAGGAGGACACAGGAAACTATTGACCAGTCGGTGTCACCTCCATCCCTGAAAAGGTGATGGAACAGATCATTCTGGAGGTAATCACCAAGCATGTAGAAGAAAAATGGTGATCAGGTGTTGCAGTGGGGATCCTGCAACATGCATATATCAAACCAGGAGTCCCGTGGAAAGGAAATATATACGGACAGACAGATTCTTGATAGCTGTTTCAGAGATGTTTATTTCTCCAGCCGCATGGCCGGAGCTCTGCCCAGGAACTGTTCCAGTCACGGGACCAAGGGTCCTTCTGCCCGCGCAGGGAACACAAACCAACCAATGGGAACGAGGCTGAGCAGGGGCAGGGAAGCCCCGTGTCTGTGCCCTCAGGGCCCCTCTCCCAGGGCTACACGGCGGGGGAGGGACCCCAACAATCAGGAGTAGCCAGCATGGATTCACCAAGGGAAAATCACGCTGGACAATCTGATATCCTTTTATGGTGACATAGCAGGATGGGTAAATGCAGACAGAGCAGTGGATGTTGTCTGCCTCAACTTCAGAAAGGCTTTTAACACTGCCATAACATCCCCATAGGTAGGCTCAGGAAATGTGGGTTAGGTGGATGGACAGTGAGGTGGACCGAGAACCGGCTGAATGGCAGAGCTCAGAGGGTCATGATTAGCTGAGTGCGCTTGGAGTCAGGGGCATTCCCCAGGGATCAGTACTGGGTCCAGTCTTATTCAACTTGTTCATCAATGACCTGGACTAAGGAATAGGTTGTACCCTCAGCAGTGTTACTGATTATACAAAACTGGAGTTTTACTGATTATATGAAACTGGAGGCTGAAGGCTGTGCTGCCATTCAGCGGGACCTTGATAGGATGAAGAATTGGGTAGAGAGAAACCTAATGAAGTTCGACAAGGGCAAGTGTAGGGTACTGCACTTGGGGAGGACTAACCCCAAGTACCAGCTGGGGGCTGAACCATTAGAGAACATCTCTGCAGAGAAGGACTGGGAGTCTTGGTGAATGACAACTGGCACTTAACCAGCAGTATGGCCTGTGGCCAGGAGGGCCTGGGGTGAACTAGGAAGAGTCTGGCTGGCAGGTCAAGGGAGATGGTCCTGCTCCTATACTCAGCTCAGCCTAGTGAGGCCACATCCGGAGTGCTGTGTGCAGTTCTGGGATCCTCAGTATGAGAGACAAGGAGCTACTGGAGAGGGTCCATTGGAGGCCACAAAGATGATGAGAGGTCTGGAGCATCTCTTATGAGGAGAGACTGAGGGAGCTGGGCCCGTTTAGTCTAGGAAGAGAAAACTGAGAGAGGATCTCATCAATGAACATAAATATCTCAAGGGTGTGTGCCAAGAGGATGGTGCCAGACTCTTTTCAGTTGTGCCCAGAGATAGGATTAGGAGCAATTGACATGAACTAAAACACAGGAAGTTTCACCACAACACAAGGAAGAACTTCTTTACATTGGGGATCGCAAAGCACTGGGACAAGCTGCCCAGGAAGGGAGTAGAGTGTCCCTCTCTGGACACATTCAAAACCCACTTGGATGCATTCCTATGTCCCCTGCTCTAGGTGACCCTGCCTTGGCAGGGGGGGTTGGACTGGATGATCTCCAGAGGTGCCTTCCAACCCTAGCAATTCCGTGCTTGTGTGATTCTGTTAATATCCTAATTCAGAAGTTTATGCATTGATTTTACCTTTTTGGGGGGGCATGTACTCAGTCCCTGGTGAAATCAGCAGCGCCTTAGAATTTGGTTATTGTATTTCATTTAATAAAGATGAATTTAAGAATATGGTTAAAATACATGAGTGAACTGAGGTCTAGGATTGATTCAAAAATTCTCTTAGTGTTTAAAGAGTTTCACTGACTATTAAAAATGGTAGACATTACTCTGATAATGGTAGACTGTGTGCATGTCTCAATTGTCTCTATGTATAAGTTAAAAAGAAAAAAAGTCATCTGAATGCTCTGAAGTGAAAAAATTGTCAAAGCAGAGGAGATTGGGCAAAAGGAAGATAAAAAATTTTATTGAAATAGAAATAAAAGGAGACTGTAAAAGTAAACTGTAAAAAAAAGGTTGCTGCTACATAAATCAGTGAAAACCAACTTTGAGATCTAGGACACAACCATATCTAAGGAAAATATAGAATAAAATTCTATTTTTTCATAGAACCATTTTGTCCTTCCTTTTTTGCCTTTTTTTTTCTTGTTTATTGACCACACAATTTCATATTACTCTCTTAGAGTCGGAAGTTTGGCTTAGTCTCTGACAAGACTATGAAAAAAAAAAAGAAAATATTTTATAACTTTCCATCTGAAAATATAGGTGTCTTCTGTAAGATTCAACAACATGCCAAAGATGGATTCCCAAGTAAAACACATTTGGAAAGACATTGAAGTACTGTTCCTGAATCCTAATGTGACTTCCACATGTGCCCCAGTATTTTTGAGTTTAAATTTGAGACCCTGATTAAGTGTAATTCCCAGTTTTGAATGTTATCACGAGTATGATGTTCTGTATTATTACTACTGCTTCCAAAAAGCACTAATAATTCTGTTAGATTTTTCAAACTTTCTTGCTGTAAACCAGAACAGGCCAAATAAAGGGGGAGGAAAAACTTTCTTTAGAAACAACAACAACAACTAAAAATAGAAAAACAAACACAAAGAAATCCCCCAAAGCCATGATTTTTCACTTCCCCTCCTATCGGTTTGATTTCTGAAAATAAAAAATTTTTTCAATAAAATTACTGAGAGACAATGAATTCTTGTTGGAAGCTTTTTTGCAAGAATTCAACTTTAAATCAATATGAGCCCTGTGTCATATATGTCAGAAACTATTTATCTTCTCAATCATAACTATGAAATAAAAACTAAGCTTTGAATTATCACAATCAATGGAAAGGAGATAAAGCACAAAGTGGATAATCAGTCCCCAAAGTCATGCTCTGACTTTAGATATGTTACATAAGGAGAAAGAACCTGAAAAGAAATTGAATTTATTACTTCTTGTGAATTCTTTGTGCAAATCCATCAGCTCTAAACCTTTCTCCAGATGCAGCTCCATGTTTTTATCTGGTTTTTGGTTAGGTTTTTTTTTGTTTGGTTTGGTTTTTTCCTAGTTAGTTAGTTAACAAATATATCAGGTACTATGTTGAATGTTTCAGGTAATTAGAAATGCCTGAGAATACAACCTAAAATAAGAAAATGTGCACTATGGGGCAAAGATGCCTGGTTTTACTGCCCTTCCAACTGCAGGTTTTATATATTGGGAAAAGTAGCTTACAACTGCAGCAGTATAGAACTCATGATAATAAAAACTTTAGGGCTTACAAAATGTCATAAAAAGCTCATGAACTATTTCTAGAAACGTCATGAATTATTTATGAAGCAACTTTCAGAACTAGGTTTTCTGTTCTGCTTCCATTTATATGTCTCAGAGTCATCAATTTCAGTTTATTTTAACATATGAAAGACAATCTTTCACTTTTTCACTAGAAAGTAATAAACTTTGAGCACAGTTTCAATTAAAAAGAAGCCAACCATTTATGATATATACGTAAGAGATGGTTATTAATTAAACATAGAAATTTAAAAAGAACAAACTTTTAAGTGTCCACAGCTTCAAGGCAGCTTAAAATTTGTGAGAGCTTAAATGATTTATTCCTGTTTCATCTGAAAATTAAAGTTGAATAAACAATTTGCAGCTAATATTTTTTCCCTAGGAAAATCATCCTCCTCTTCTCTTTGAAAATTGAATAACAATTTTTGGGTCCTGCAGTGAGTTGATCTTGGTGGGATTTCAGGTGTCCACCAAGCTGCTCTATCACTTCCCCTCCTCAGCAGGACAAAGGGGAAAAAACAGGGTGAGAATAAAACCCTTGTGGATTGAGACAAAGGCAGCTTAACAAAGAAAAGCAAAAGCAATGCTGAGGAGCAAAGGAAAAAGAGATCTATTCTCAACTTCCCCAGTCCCTTCCTAGGAAGAAGGGCCTCAATATGCATAGCAGTTGAAGACAAATACCTTAATGACAAATGCCTTACTAACAAATGCCCACTCCACTCCTTTCTCTTAAGGTTTCATGCTGAGCACGATGTCATCTGGTAAGGAGCACCTCTCTGGTCATCTTAGTTCAGCTGCTCCAGCTGTGTCCCCTCTCAGCCTTGCTCACCCTCAGCCTACAGGCCATTGGAGGGTAAGTTAGAAGAGACAGCACTGATGCTGCTGTGAGCAGCACTGCTCAGCAGTCACCAAAACACTGGAGTGTTACCAACATTGTTCTAGTTGCAAACACAAAGCACAGCAGCGTAAGTGCTGCTATGAGGAAAGCTAACTCCTTCCCAGACAGGCTCAATAAAGTTTCCTGATCAGAGAAATAAAAGGTTATATGCTAGTGACTTCCAATGTATTAGCACATGAATAAAAAGGGCAGAGTTTCTGTGGACTAAAATGCTACTACATTACACACTGTTAGTCAGATCAACCACACTCCATCCTCACAGCCTAGAAATACCTTCAAAAATTGTTCTTCTCTAGCAGAACTTTGGCACCAACAAGTGCAGAGACATCTCCATCAGACACAGTCCAAAGAGTAAGAACTGATCTAGAAAGTATGTTCATCACTGAAATGTTAGCATCTCCATGTATGAGGGAGTTTTCAGGTTGTGGCTTTGAACCATCTAAGGGAAATTAGTGAAGGAATGGAGGACAAGAGAAGCCTGAATTGGAGAAGAGACACTCCCTCTCAGTGTTTGTGAACTGAAAGGACAAACTGGTCAGCTTTGTCGTGGGAGGGATAGGAGGGTTTCTATTTGTATTTTAGTGCAGACAGTGTATCTCAGATCATCTGTCTAGATTCCCCTTTATAGAACATGGGGAGCAATTACAGCTTCTACAGTACAGCTCATCTCATTTTAGGGGGATCAGCTACATTTGATCAGATGCACTATGCAACAGATGCACATATTTCTCTCAATTGAACAGAAACAGAGCTAAAGGCAGACATCTCAACTGTACGTGTTTAAAGCCAAGTAAGAGGAATCCTGCCTGGGGTCTTCACCTTCAGAATGTTCACGAACTCCTAAGTTTTCTTTGAAGATGGGAACAAAATTCTTAACTAATAATCACCAGAAATTGTGGAAATTGTAGCATATGGTAATGAATCATCAGTTGCTGACTGCTGTTGAGTCACTGCACATGTAAACAACGTACTGTTTACCACTTCTGGAAAGACCAATTGTTAATATCTCTTCAAATAATAAAAAGTTCTGGTAACAAAACAATGAAGATAAATCACTGTATAATGTCAATTTTATGGGGTAAAACATTCCTGGTATGAGTTGGCTAAGCTGATATCACCGGCCAAAATATTTTTTGGGACTCAAATAATTTTCACCTATCTGTCGCAATAAGAAAATATCAGGTTATATAGCACTGAACAGAATGCAGAAAGAAGCTGAATTTTCTAGCTCAAACACTGAATTCTCTGCCTTAATGCTGCAGTTATTTACCTAAATCTAGCTAGGTATTTTAAAGCCATTATAAGAAATGGAAGGGTGGGGAAGGAGGAAGGGAGGGAGAAGCAGCCAGAAGTTAAAAACCTATTGTTAAGCTTAATGTAGCCACCTTTCCTGCTCAGCACAGGATAGGATTTCTCCAAGTAAATACGTATTCTTTAACAAGAAAAGCAAACTAGACCTGGGATTAATCATAGCCTGTCACGGGTTGAAAGGGACCTGCTCCTTGCAGTGGGGCTGCTCTCCAGGCTGTCATCTCCCAGTCTGTATGTACAACCAGGATCACCCTGCCTGAGGTGCAGAATCTGGCATTTTCTCTTGTTGCATTTCATATGGTCATAGAATAATAGAACTGTAGAATCACAGAATCATAGAATGGTTTGGGTTGGAAGGGAACTTAAAGGTCATCTAGTTTCAACCACCCTGCCATGGGCAGGGATGACACCCACTTGGTCATACCATTGCTCAGCTCCCTAGTCTATTCAGATCTCTCTGGAAGGCCTCTTTTACCCTTGAGGGAATCCATAGCTCCTCCTATAGTATCATCAGCAAAATTCTTTGATATACATTTGACTCCAGCCTCCAGATCATTTACAAAGGAAAGAGAAATAAAAGGGGAATGAAAAGAATGAAAATAAAAATTTTCTTGATAAATATTATTTTTAAATGCTATGAAAAGTGAAAGTTTTAGTCTTTTGGTTGAAGAAAACAAAACAATGAAGTTAATTTATAAATATTACAGGTGGTGTTAATTTCATATATCATTGACTTAATTTCTTCATTTATTTCTGTAGTCATTTGACTGTACATACTATTTCAAATCAAAAGTAAGTCTTTACTATGACCCTTTTTTAAGACTCTGAAAGATTTGACAAAGGGTCTGTTTCAAACTGAAGTTACCTTCCTATATTGAAGTCTTTACTCCTGAAATGAGAGAATTAAATACCATATAGAGTAGGTAAGCCACTTCTGCAGGGAACTCAGTCCAGCTTGAGCATTCAGTTCTCAAGAAAAAAAAAAAAAGATGAAACCACACAGTAAAACTTCTTTCTTCTACTCTCTTAAATAATTTTTTCACTTGGAAGCTTTTAGGTAACGAAAAAACTTTCCAGAAACAGCATCACTGCAAGCTTAGTAACTTACTCATATACCCACAAGAGGAGTTAACTACAATAGTGCTAAATGATGATGCCTGCTAGAACCAGAGCTTGTCAAAGAACATTTCAAATAGTATTAAACTGTGATATCCTTCCAGACTGATGCATAAAAAGGATTGTCTGGTCATAAAAATGGAACGCTGCGTGTACATACTACAGTATTCCATGGATCTGCATTACATATTGATCCATCTCCATTATAAATAATAGGTAGAAATACACGCAAAATTTAATATGGAGATACAAACACTATAATAATGAACAAAGTTATATTTTGTTTTTATATCTCCATTCAGAATTGCAAACTGTTTTTATCCTTCCATAAAGGATAAAATTACTAGAGCATACTACAAGTATAACTAGAAAAATTCTAGAAGTTGATCTATTTGATTTTTTAAAAAAATTTTTAATTCCCTTTCAGTATATGGAGTCCTTAATATCAGGTGATAAGTCTACACCATTTTGAAGTCCATATAATCCAAGGTCTATAAACTGTACTTTGCTCTAGCACTCTACTTGATGTCCACTGCAACTACAGAGTCTGAAATCCATAAACTGCACAAGTTTTCTCTGCAATACTGCAACACCCTGTAATTACTTCAGATTGTTTCATCAATGACTGCAGATCGCTTCTTCACAATACTTCTTTTTTAAATCCTGGCAAGCACATGGAAGTTTGTTTTCAGTATAGCAGCTTAAGCTGTAGACAGTTGCCAAAAATCTGCATACTCAATCACTATTTCTTCACTCTCTGAAATACTGCCAAAATATCTCTAAGACATCACTATGGAATTCTAATGACACTGTCAACCTGTTACATATAACTGACAGTTTTAACCTTTATGTTTTGAGAAACATTCAATAGTTTTTCCCATAACATTTCCCCAAAATAACTGGTTTTGTATTTCTGGATGATGGGCTTCAGCCAGCCTCCTGCATGCCAGGTTATTCAAAGCTGCAATGTAACACACTGTTAAATAGAGAATTATATGACATAGATTTCACCATCTGGCATAGGAGCACAATATTTTTTACATGTTCTAAAATTATTTTGCAACCAAGAATATTTCATTAGATAGTTGTTCATACAGCCCTGACACTCTTCATTATATGAAAGTATGTAAAAATAACACTAAAGTTCAGGCCATACACACTTTATGCACATCTGTATAAGTGTACAAAGACATTTTGTGATGATTCCAAAATACTTTATCTTTGTGGCCACTTAGTCCTGTAAATACTATAGCTGCATTTAAATAACAACAAGCTGAAGCCTGCAAGTTCTATTTACAAGGAAAGCTTACAAGGGCGCAGCACAATTTCTTAGTCACAATAGTGCTAAGTATGTAGACTTCAGGTAGGGGGTGATCCAGACATTCTTGTACAATGTCATTAATACATTCCAGCTCTTCACTAACTTAGAAATTTTTCTGTTGGACTTCACCCTGTAGACTTGTCTTCTGATATCATTCCTAGTTGGTAAGAGGAATTAAAAATATGATTTTAAATTTTTTGCTAAGGTGAGGTTCTTGGGTCACATAAATAAAGTAACCCCGTGAATTTCAACAGAGCTCTATCAATTCAGTTCTGTCATTCACTTACTGAAGGAGTATATCTATTTACAAGTTTATTTTAATTTGCATTACCCATGAGCAAGGTTTTGCTTAGAAATCCAAAACTAGGAACAGGTTGTCAGTGCTTTTCATTAGCATTTCGTGCTTTACTACAGTACACTTTGGGGAATTACAGACTCCAAAAGTGGAATGTGATAAATTGCTGGAAATATTTTTTCTTGTGGTTTTAGTGAATTGAAATAGATTTGTATACAAGAAAAACAGTGGTAGCAAAGAATCCAGGGAGAGTTTTCAAAAAAAATGCAAATTCACAGAGAGATGTCTGTCAGGACTGGTCAAGATAAACCTTGTAACTCTCAAGGGATCTAGTGAAAACCTCAGTCAGTGAGTGTTCATGTCCTCTTACAGGTAACTTTTCCTTAAATCTGTCTGACACTCCTTAAAAACGGTGAAAAACTTTTTTAAAAGTGATTTTTTTAAAAAGAATACCTTGATCTATTCTCTTAATTCATGAGAACCTGTTTTAAGCTCTATAATAAAGAAAGCCAACAGATCAGTCAAGTTACCCTGCTGCTCCATTGTCCTGACACTGCCAGACTGGTAGCTCTTCTCTCACTAACTTTGCAACAGTGACTTCTAATTCTGAGTAACCAGAGAGGAGGCTGAAACAAAACAATAAAAAAGGAACCATATAAGGAGGGAAGGAGCGTAAGCTTCAGGCAAAAAGGCTTGAGTGGGAAATTGCTTTTGTTCCAGGAACCTGCTGTTCTGACGAGCCATTGGTGCTTGAACAGCTCATGACTGATTGTGCACAGAAGAAGCCAAGTCATTTGAACTATGAGTTGGCCATCTAAGAAGGAAATCTGACCACCAGATATGCTCAGCTGCTCGACTGCAGTGCAGGGACTCTTTCACCTCACCAAATCCATACACAGTAAACAAATGGTACTGAAAGCAAACAAACGTGATGGATCCTTATTGCCACCTCTAACCTTGTCAGCTTCTTCAGCTGCCAGGTGGATTAATCTAATCTGTGTATTTTACTGGAGCCTAGCACTGTGGGGGTAAGAGCACTGTAACTGAATATATAAGATCAATCTTTTCTGGAACTGTTGAATTATCAGGACAATTACTTACACTAACATCTCTGTGTCAAATTATGTGATAAGTGAATAGTCAGGAAAAGTGAAAGCAGGATTACTTCAATTTTATCCCTCTTCTGCCAGCATGCATATCTTATTTCTGCTAAACAATCTATAGAATACTTTCTGGTTGTCTACAGAAAGCTTAAGGTATTTTTATGTATCATTAAAGAATCTAACAGGCTATTTCCACATGTGATGGGGAGGTCAGATGGGCCCAGTTAAAACTCATAAAAAACCTACTTCAACTCTTCCAGGTACTTGGACTGAATCTGTTATGCTATTGGCTTTTTTATCATCAGGCATTTGTCATGGTCAAGTGTATGAATGCAATCAGCTAAATGCTGCTTATCCTTTATACAAGAATAGTATTTGCTTAACCAAAGAAACTACAGTTAGAAGTCATAGACTGTGGTTTAAACAGAGGATAGTATGGTTTCAGCTACACCATTTTAGTGTAGTCTAATATTTTTTCTATAATCTTGAACCTTTAAAAAGAAAATTCTCAATGTCCATACTGAGGTAACTAACTTGAGTAAGAGTTCCAGCATTTGGTCCTCAATCCAAAATTATATTTCAAACTGTAAATGTTTGCTAATGGACTTGTCAAAACCCATGTGATACAGAAAAGGAGAAAATGTTGTGTACAAGCCTGAATTCCTTCTTCTGGAAAAAGGTCTTATGAACCTAAAGAAAATGTCTGAGAGAAAAATGCAGTGATGGACATTTTTAGCTAAAATATTATGTATAGATAAATATAAATCCCAAATCTATTATGCACAGTGTGTCTACTTTCTATTGATAGAACTAATCTCATTTGGGCAGGAGGGTGGGGCAGGAAAGGGGTAATGCAATGGCCTACCTTCATTTTGTGTGAACAATCTGTCCAGAGCTTGTTTTCCTTGGCTGAAGCATGGCTTTGCCGAGTAACTACTGTTATTAGACTATATTTCTTTCCTCTCTTTCAAATATTTTATCCAGCTCAGCACAAGCTTTAAGACCCCAGAGGAACCTACAACTTCTAAGAGCTTTTGCAAAAATAAATGCCTCAAACCAAACAGCACCTCAACAGGTAAGTTATTTGAAGTTGGTTTCTCTCAAAGAGAATTTCATCTCTTAAGGTGAGCCAACATTTGAGAAACATCTTATATATGCATCATCCAGCTCAAATTAATAAATTCTCTAACATCTCTGTAAAACCAGGATAAATTCACTCTTGTTTCTGATCTGAGAGACTTGCAAATATTTTTATTGGCATTTATTTCACCTTTTTTCATTTTGCAGAAATATGATTTTTTTTCTGCTTACCTAGTATACCTAGAAAGGACACAATTGTTTTCATTGCATAAGTTTCAGAATCACTTCACTATTAGTGTGTTTTTTGTTTTTTCTCAGTATCATTGAAAATATGAGAATTTATTTGGGATAATATTAGTCAACCAATGTTTCAGGAACATAAAAGGGAAAAACAGCTACTTTTTGTTGATGAGTTTTCTTCCTCCTGAGGAGGAAATTAAGTTGAAATATTTAGGGAGGAAATTTTTTCTGTCTTTTTCATGGTGATAAAAGGGTACAAAGCAATATTACTAAAATAAGAGATATATTCTGCCTGAAACGCAAGCACAGGATAATCTGAACCAGAAGAAGGCATTGAAGAACAATTATTTTCTGCACAGGAGCTCAAAGAGACAAAGGGACTGTGTGCTTTAACAGATCCATGCAAGAAAACCCCTCATCTGTTCCTTTGTGCAGAAGCCATCACCTTCAGTGTATATACAGGCAATCGGATGAAATACAGGAAGTGGAAAGCTTCTTTTTCTCTGGCAAAGCAACTCTGTCATACAAGAGTAATGGTTTTATTCCTCTAAAGTAAAAGAGGAGTCAGTCTTTTTCAGGTAGAGTGAAATGCTTTATTTATCCCACTCTATTTACTTTGGCAAAGGTAATTAACATTTTCCAAAAGTGAAATGCTTCATCATAGGTCAAAGAAGGTCCATACATATAAGACAACATATTTGCAAAGATTGGACTAACCTCATCCACTTTGTTAAAAAAAGATTTTGAAATTAATGTCTTCATACACGTTAAATTTAATATGTATTAGTGAATAGGATTTCATTTTTGTAATTGTTTTTTGGGAAGCTGAATTAAGGAAAAATTATATATTTTGAACAAAAGAAGAAAAAAATTATACTATTAAATTTCTCTTTCTCAAAGTAGAATAACCTACCCTTCAATCACCTTTATAGGTTTATAAAAAGTGTCCTGGATAATTCCAAGGAAAACCATGTTTTGTACGATATCAGTATTACAAGAAAATCCAGAAAAGTAAAGCAAGTGAGCCCCCTTGTGTCCTGCTTCTAATCTAATAAAACTGCCATTCAGAGGTTCTAATAAAATACAACGGAAATAATTACATTTTCTATAAGCAAGTATGATAGACAGTAAACAATCCTAAATGCTGATAAAATCAATATATAGATTTTTGGCATAAAATAGCATATCTTGGTTTTACTCATGGATTACATAGAAATACGTAGTTCTCTTCAGTCTCTAAAATGGAGAGTGCTATCTCTCAGATAATTCATGTTCTAAAAAGTCCCATTGATTTTTTTAACTGAAAATGAAACCTATCATTACACTTTCAGAATATTTTGATGACAAAAATAGTCATTTCTAGGTGGATTTTTAAACGGTGTTCTTGTGTCTGTAAGCTAAAACATTGCTTGTTAAAAATTTACAAATATAAATTTCTGACTTTTGTAGACAAAATTGTGCATGAAATTTTTCTGATACTATAATAAACATGATCACTGATAAAGTTTCTTTTCATTAAGTACTTATGAACTGAAAAAATAATAAAAAAATAATTATCTGACAACTGGTAGGGTAAAGCAGGCTGTCTAACAAATCTACTGGGGTTTTTTTAGGTTTTGGGCTTTTATTGTTTCTTTGGGGGGTTTTGCCTTTTTTTTTTTTTTTTCTTTTTTTCTTTTTTTTTTTAATGTAACATAAGAGAGTTTGCTGTAGAGAAGCAGATAATCCATAAGCAGTCAGACAACCTCAGGCAAAAGACTGTCAGGCCCTCAAGATGAATTCATAAGCAATAAGGAAAGAGAATTAATGACTTTACAAGATGAGAAAGTAGCTTATACATAAAGGAGAAACTATCATCCTATCTCACTTAGGAGAAAAATTATAAAAGCCTGGTGGCAGTGAGAGATCAATGCCTCAGCAGTGCTAGTTAAAGATACAGCTGCTCTAGATTCCTGAGCAATGTTATTTTCTCATGGGGAATAGGGGCACAAGAGGAATCAGCCACTCTGCTCTTAGCTAAAATGGTTGATCTCCACTTGTCTTTTCTCTATGCTTTCATTATAGTTAATTCTATAAAGTGTTCACAGTAAGCCACAGATAATAGACACCTTTTGTAAAGCACAGATCTCTCTCACCAAGGTTCCACTTACTGCATTAACAATCCCCTCCACACAACTTGAAAAATTTGGGATATTTTCCAAAATAAAACACTTTAATAATTCATGGGGCACTAGTAAAACAAACAAGCAAATACCCTAATACTTGGTTCTTGAGGCAATCATGCAAATATTTTGGCTCTTTCTTCATATTATATAAACATTCTGATGAGAAACTTGGCTGCTGTAGCCACACAGACCTGCAAAGGAAACATTCATGTCTCGAGCAGGCAGATCACTTGTTGTATCATGTTGTAACCAAAGTAATCAAATTGCGCCAGTAATCATCTTATAACTCAGTTGCAAAGGTTTGGAAGTGTAAGGCTAGATGAAAGCAGAAAAACCGGCCTCTGGATTAATTCATAAACTGAAGTTACTACACTGTGAGAATGGGGAACTTTCTTCATGACCCCTTCTAAGAGATTTTTCTTCATTATTAATGCCAGGTGCTATGCCAGGGTGAGGATGCAGTCCCTGTAATCACCCTGGCTACGGGTGATTACAGGAACTGCGACCTCACCCAGCCACGGACTTCGTTACACCGGTTCTACGGTGAAGCTTCTGCTCTTGCAATTCTCAGAAACTCATTATGGCATCAGCAAAACACCTCTCATATGAGCCAGGAATTTATCACTAGCCCAGTTAATATTCTAACAGTCTAAGAGTCCACATAATCTAATTATTACAGAAAAGCACATTAATCATCTTCTTACATCTTTTAAAGAGGAAATCCTTCTTAGATTCTACCTTTCTTTTCCCTAGTATTATGCTCCCCAGTCCAGTACTTCTTGGGGGCATTTTATGCTGACCATTTCTGTAGGTACAAAAATGCTGTTAGTGAGGATCTTCTTGTTATTTTTCTAAGTCCGTGAGAGACTTTTCTCTCTCACAGAAGAGGTAGCAGGGAATGTAAACAACCAAGCCACCTGCAACCTTGGAAAGTCTTGTTTATGGTATACTAGGAAAATATTTTGATAATGGATGTTCTAGGATTTTGGCCAATCACCCCCAAGGAGTGGCTGGTCCTTTGTCCAATTAGACTATGAAGAAAAAAGTCTATAAAAGAGTTTGTAAAATAATTAAATCAATCAATCTTGCTGCACAATTCCTGCCTGTTGGATCTTCTCCTCCTCCTCCTCCCTATGGCTGCGGGACACGGTGATATACCGTAGGAACCAGGCCTGCGGTAATACATTTCAGCCTTCCTCAGGAAGGCCAGGGCTGACTGCAATGAGTGGGGCATATGCACAGGGTATGGCCCCATGACTACTGTCCTGTTTGGGTTTCTGAAGGTACATTTCTTTTCCCTTCCTGCCACTTCCTTCTGGAGATCCCTTGAGGGAGTGCAGCAAGTGCCCCTTCACCCCGTGACACAATGGGCAGATTTTCTCCCTGTTTGTCTGCTGACAAGAGATAATAAGTTTGTCTTTCTCAAACTTCAGACTTTTTTATGCATGATATGCATACCTTTGTTCCTAAGAGTCACACTTTGTTTTTTTTCCCCATAACTCATGTGGTCAGGACTACAATTGTGTTTGTATATGTATGTCTATACTGGATGAGCTCAATAAACTTTCTCCATAAGTGACCCCTCGATGACTCCTATGAAGAGCAATACCTAGATAAACATAAAATGCAGCTCCCACTACTCTGGCAGTCTAAGATTGTTCTCAGCTCCCAAACACCATCCATAGATTGAGGGTTGTCTTAGACCTGTTAAATCTTCTTTTTAGTGACCAACATTTGATCAGCCCTTGAATACTTGTCCAAACTCCTTGAATCTTGAAAGCTTGAATCTGCAATTCCCTTTGACAGTGTTCCACAGGCTATTGACAGGCACTATGCTTCAACGCTTTTCTAGTTCTTGTCTAGAAAAGACAAATTATCTTTTACCCACCCTCTTCATGATGCTCATTTTTCAGTTCTTTGCCACATGCTTCCAAAACTGGGTCAGACTTTAAAATATTTAAGTAGATAGAAACTCTCTAGATATTTAGAAACTGTTTTGCATGTAAGTCATGCCACAGAAATCGCACTAGATGATTTGCTGTATCTTGATATGTCTAAACACTTACAAAAATCTGCTCAAAATGTGTAAAACGATGAAAAGCAAAAACGTACCTCACTGCAGTTCATCTTACTTTAAGCTATTATAATGAAAAGGGCTTGCATCAGGCTGACTGAATTTACAATGTGACTGAATGGTTGCTAGGATCAGAAAGACAATTCTTCTCAAAGAGAATACTGACAGATAATATTTCTGAGCTTCCTTTCACTGTGGAGGCATGTTCTCTCCCCGTATCATTTATAAATTACATTGATTTAAAACTGAAACAGAATCGTCACCACTAGGTTATACCATGCCTTGGCTCTCATCCCCTGTCCTTCCAATTATAAGCTACCTAAGAATTCTGATGACTGTGGTGCCACTACAAAATATAACCGATATTGTTGTTTTGGAGATTAAGTGTTGTTTCCTTTTTTTTAATTTAGCCTGGACAGATATTTAGATCTACACATTGCCAATGCTGATCCAAGGCATAAAATCTAATAAAACTTTCTTTTCAAGAGTTTTAATGGCTCTGTAGCCAGCATGTAACTCTCCCTTAGGCATCACATGTCTAGAATCTGCCTTTTGTGGTTGTATAGTACTTTGTATGCCCTTTTCATGGCTCTGAATTAAGAATGATCTCATATGACCATTCCTTGTTTCCACAAGGAGTATAACATCACAAGTACTACATTTTAAGCTCCATGCACATTAATTGTGTAAGTCTCATTAACCTTTTTTACTGGAAACTTTTTTTTGTTCTCCACTTTTAAGCCTTTAATACCATGACAAAATACTAACATAATTTCCAGTAACAGACTTTAGTAATTGTCACAAAATTCCATTTTATCTAGGTAATTACGCGTTCTGGTAGGCCATCTAAACCCCATTATTCTCGGTATCATATACGTAGCTAAACCAAATTTTTAAAATCTCTTTCAAAGAAACAATACATAGAGAATACCACTGTTTCTTTTCCTTAATTAGTTTTACAATCTTAATTACACTACATTTTGAAAAAAAATAATATATACAAGCCGTTAACATGTTAGTCATTAAGAAAGCTTAAAACCAAGTAAATAGAAGAAATCCTATGCTATTTTCTTTTATCAGAAAGTAAATGGACAGATTTTTTTAAAGAAGTCACTAATTAAACAGTGATAATATTTCACTTCTCTCTTTTCTTCGTAGGGTAAGCAATGCTCACTGGCCAAGGCATTTTACCTTTGTACGCTATTTTCTGTCCTATGTACACAAAATGACAGGAAATAAAACAGAAGCTGAAGACATCTGCAAGGGCTGAATGAATTTATGGATATTTAGGCATGCAGAAAACCTGTCGGATCCCTGTGTGCGAGGAATAGGAACAGTAGTGTAATGTCCAGATGAAAGCCATTGACAAGCAGAGAATTCAGGGGTCAACACCGAGTCCTGTTTTTTCAACATCTTTATCAGTGAACTGAACAATGACAGCAGTGCAACATCAGGAAAGCTTTTAGGGCCACTAAACTGGGTGGAGTGGCTGACAAAATAAGTGGCAAAGTGTCAATTCAGAGTGACCTCAGAAAGTAGGATCAATAGAAATATCACGAGGTTCAAAAATCATGGAATCACAGAATCATTTATGCTGGAAGGGACCTCTTGAAATTATCCAGTCCAGCTCCCCAATTCAGGCAGAGTCAGAGTAAGTATATTTGCTAAGAGTCTTCCTTCTCTAGGCTGAACAGTGCCAGCTTTTAGGCTCTTCTCATATGAAAGAGGTTCCAGTTCCTTACCACAAAGACTTTATGCTGGACTTACTTCAGTAAGTCTGTCTTTCTCATACTCAGCAGTTCAGAACTGAACATGGCACTCCAGATGCAGTCTCAGCAGAGCTGAGTAGAAAAGGACTGCCTCTCCTGAACTGATGGTAGCACTCTCCCTGATGCAGTCCAGGACACTTTTGGCCTTCTTTGCTATGAGAAAGGATTGATGCTGTCCACCAGAACCCTAAAGTTCTCTGTAGGCCTGCGAAATGCTTTCCAGACACTTGGCACTCAGAGCATCCTGGTGTCTGGCGTTATTCATCCCAGGAAGAGAACCACGCATTTCCCTTCGCTGAACTTCACAAGATTGTCTCAGCCCATTTCTCCAGTCTGTCTAAGCCCCTCTGGGGGGCAACACAACAATCCACCAGCTATTCCTCACAGTTTTGTGTTATCTGTGAGAACTTGCTGAGGGTGTGCTCTGTCCCAGCATCCTGGTCTTTAATGAAGGCACTAAAGGGTTGTCCTCAGTATAAACCCCTGGGCTATGCCCCTAGTGACTTGCCTCCAGCTGGACTTTATGATGCTGATCAAAACCAAGTGGGTCTGTTTATCTAGCCGGTTTTCAATCCACCTCACTGTGTACTTATGTAACTCAATTATGTCTGCTTAGATTTGAGGATGTTGTGGGAAACAGTGCCAAATGCTTTACCAGTCAAGGTAACTTCATCCAAAGATGAATTTGAGCAATATTCAAGTGGCCTTTCTTTTTTCCAGAACAAATGTTCAGTACTCTTTAGAATTCTGTTTCTTGTATTGCCCAAACAAAAGTCAAGGAACTTTCATCAATAGGTAATTGAGAACCTTTTGAACAAGATGTTCTTCTATCTGCAAAAGTTTATCAGAATTTGAATATTAGTATTAAACTAGATATGTATAAACAACACAACTTAAGGAAAAAATAGACCATTGCTGTTCTATATATATGTGAACTTATCATCAATTCAGGGTGTTTACAATCCCATCTATATTTAAAAAAAGTACACTTCTTTCTCTTCCTTTTTATCCAGATAGAGGTGCCTTTCCAAAGGTCCAGCTTACTAAATTTCAGCAATGACCACCAAATTCTCTTTCCAGTTTAAGAATATACATGGGATGAGATTCCTGGGTAGACAGAAGGAGCTAACCCTGACTCCTACTGACACTGCACACAGTGTGTAATTCATGCAGAATTCACAGTCGCAGGATGTCGTGAACTCTAAAAGTATGTTTGAGTTCAAGTGAGGACAAGTAGACAAATTAATATAAGAAAAAGGCAAGTAGATAGAAACAGTGGGCAAAATGGAATATCTTGCTCAGGAAAGCAAGAAACCTCTGACTTCTACAAATTGAAAAGTTTTATGATCTACAGGGTCAGTCTGTATGTCTTTTGTTGGTTACAATTTTTCTCTAAAAATCTGCTACCGTCTCCGGTAATATCGTTAATACTTTGTATTTTAATCTTATCAGCATCATGATTTATTGTTCTTATGCTTAACAGAAGAAAAAAAAAAAGCATTAGGAGAGCATCAATAATCTTGTTGAATTCAGTAGGACTACTCAAATACTACTCAAATGTTCAATTTATGAACAAGAATGTTCATAAATTGAGCATGGGATATGAGCCTTTCTCATGTTTCAAGCACAAGTATTTATTTGTTCAAAAGCTATATAAGTAAAAGCTAATATAAGTAAAAAATTGTATAACATCAAAATTCTACATCATAGATAGACAGGAATTCCTTTTATGTTTTTTACAGGGAAGTACTTCACTTGACTTTAAATGAGTATGGTTGTAACTGCAGTTCAAATCAGAAATTGATTATATCACCTCAGTTGAAAGTAAAAGGGTTTTCCAAGGACTAGTTCCACAGATGGCTGAACTCTGAGTGGTTTGTACTGCTGTTGTAGGAATTTTGCAAACAATCATTATTTCTTGTTACCATTCTGTGACAACATTTTACACTGCCTTCAAAATAAAGACTTTGGTTGCCAGGAAGTGATTTGATTTCATTTTCCAATTTGTGTCCATATAATATTCCAATAGAGTACTCTTTTTTGAATAAAGTCTCCATTTTGTTACTGTAAAGTGCAAGATTATATGTTAATTAAGGTCATATATTCTGTTATTTAAAGAGAAAATTAAGAATGGTCAATGTCTTATGTTCTGTCAGCCATTAACTGATATCTGAAATCAGCACACATCTATATGGATTGATAAAAGTAGTTAAATCATTAAGCCACAAGCAATGCAAGGTTGCTTATAATAAGATTGACAAACCAATGAAAAATAAAATTTGAGTGTGAAAAGACAAGGAAAAAAATAGTATATTCTTTCCTAGCTTACCAGTGAAGTGTTAATAAAGGTAATGAATATGCATGTTGTTTACAGTTAAGCCTACTTATGTTATTTCAACTTGTTCAAATGGCAATATTTTTAATATTCCCTACTGATGGTAGTACTCATGCAGAAGGAAGAGTCATTGTATATTCAAACTTCAAGTCACAGAATTATTAGTGACAAATAATTAGATAGGTTATGCCTTTTTTGTCTCAATGAATTTTTATGCTTTGATGCAAGTTACTTTCATCATCATTAATATCATTGCAAATTTTCATTATTCATAAACTATGAAATAATAAGAAGGCTTCATTACAACACCAATGCAAAATTACTCACTTCAGTTACCAGTCCATGAATGAATGATTCTTGGAGAATTCAAACTTCATGATAGATTTTTCTATACAGAATATCAAAAGCAAGGTAGCACCTGTAGTGCTGTCTTTCTATTATTTGTACTTCGTTCAAAAAATAACAAACTGCAGGAGTATTTTTTGTAAAAAAACCCATATTTATATTTATTTGTAATTCAGTGTGCTTTTTCATGTTCAGTTTCAGCAAAAAATTTAGCTCAGCATATATAAGTAAAGCTTGAGGAATACATTTTCTGCCAATCAGTGTGGTCATTAGAAGCTGATGGTTCATGACTAAGGTTAATAAAAAAGTAGGTCATACAAATGCTTCATCAATAGCTGAGCTTTCTCACTCAATATGAGGACATCCTCGTCTAAATGCGCCTATGAATAAACATGACATAAACTAGACTTATCTTGTATATGAAACATAACTCATCAAGGATGGTGTCTGAGCCATATAAGTCTGTTTTCCTCCTGAAATCAGGTATTCACTATAGTTACTCTTTTTCCTAATAGGGGGAAAAATCAAATTAGAGAAAATGGTGGTACGCAGTCCACTTACTTACTTCTTACCATTCTTTAATTCTCTTTAACATTTCCAGATGTAAAGTAAGTTTTTGGTTGAAAGTGAATGTATTCAGGCTCCTGTCACTTAGATTTAATTTTTATTGTATTCTAGGATGTTGTTTACTGCTCTAGAATTGTAAATTACATGGTTTTCCTTGATCTAGTAGGTCACCTATATTTTTCCATAAGAATCAAAACATGAGAAAGCAATTCAGAGGCATTGTGAAATGGAACATTACATGGGATTTTACTTTAAAGTATTTTTGGTTTGATCTCAACAAGAGACACTACCTGCATTTTTTATTATACAGATACTAAATTAAAAAACAGAAAAGAATTTGAGAAACAACCCTCAGTGGAGAAAATACGAGAACATCTGTTTCTCATGTGAATTCTTCATCTACTAAGTTAGGAACAGATTTTTCTTCTGTTCTCACTTCATGGTACCTTCAATTTTGAATGTTAATCTACAGAAGAAGTATAGGCAGTCCTCAATCTGTTCTTGATGATCTTTTCAGCCTGAACAGGGAGGGTACAAGCATAACCTTGAATCCTCCTTTTTTCCAATACCCAGGAGAAAGAGCAATTTAACCAGACCTTGCACTTCATGCTCTCATTGATACTGGGAAATGAAAGGAATTGGTGTATGTACTTCTTCTTTTCAAAGTGGAGAGCAAATGATTCCTTTCTCTGAAAGGGTGGTTATTAAATGTCCATGATCATAAGAAGATTAAGGGTAAATTGTCCCAAATAATTTAAGTGCCTAACCTTTCAGGAGAGGTAGGATTTCAAGGAAACCTTCTTGACTACCTCTACTCCACCTAATATCCAGCATGTAATTTGGACAAGAAACTCTCCTTATATACTGAATAAGATACACAGGCAGCAGCACTTCAATTTCGTATTTTTGTTTTGAGGTGTAGAAAATGAAGCACTAATTCATTTGTCTTGGTGTCATCAACTTTTTGTTTTGGATGGTCAGTTATAACTTTTTAGCCAAATTTATTGGAATACATAAAAAAACCCAAAGTCTACAGCTGCAGTTAGCATTTTTATCAAATCAGTGAATGAAATTGGGTGGGAAAAAAAAGAAAAAATTGACATTTTAAGTTAAGATTTTTCACTTGCAGCTCTATAATCATTTGGCACAGTAAATTATGTAAATAATTTCCCTTGGAACAGGCATATTGGTTTTCAATTTAAATGACATAAAGCAAAACAGGTTTAGATTATTCAAAATCCTGCCTTTTTTAAAAATTATTTATTTGGAATAAATTATCTTAGGTTAAAAAATACAGTAGTCTATGCCTCAGCATTTTTCTTTTGCTTTTGAAAGTTTCTAGTTTCTAACAGTTGAGTAAGCAAAGCCAGAATGTTTGTGAGTCTCATGTAGTTATTCTGTAACAGTAAGTTGATCTAGTTCATGAGAGGAAAAAGGTGCAAAGAATCAAAAGCAAACTAAATGAAAGCAAACAAGAAACACCTTTCTGTTGGATTATTTTCATGGAGTAATTCTAGGAAATTCTAACCCTTTTTCTTTAGTTGACTTTATTGTGTTTGTCCTGTAGTTCACCTTTTCAAAAGAAAAGAAAATATTTTCTTCCCCATTTTCTTGGTCTGCTAGGAGAATAGCCAAAGCTTTTTTTTGTGTTCAGCAGTGTAACTTATACAGTCTTGGCATAAGGCTTTGATTCTTTGTTTGATTTTTTGTCAGCTGTTTTCTACATTGTTTAATGCCACTAAGAAAGAAGAGGAAGCTTTAATCACCCACTGAGATAGATTTCTATCCAGCTGGATCTCAGATTGACCAGAGACATTGCCTATCAAAGACAAGGCAAAAAAATTTGTCCTGGAACTGTCAAAAATCTTCACATTTACAATTGATCCTTGAGGGAGAAACCTTTTTCTCTGTCTTTTTAAAATGTTTTCCTCTGGCCTTTCTTGTTAATATATGTTCTCTGATCATAGTTGACTTTGAAAACTGATTTGTGAAAAAAGGAAAATATTCCTCTTTGAGTAGGCTAGGAGCAGTTTGCTGTAACACAGTTAACACTTTTACCATTGAAGAAACTGCTAAGAGAAAAATGTAAGTTTTTAATTTGCATATCCTGCTCCCAAATTACAAACTTACATTTAGAAGATCAATTAGAGAGGAAGCTCAAGTGGTGGGGTAATGCTAATACCAGCTGATATCAAACAAATAGAAATTTCTTGTTGAGTGTATACTATATGAGGTGATGGAGATATAAAAATAAAACAGATCACAGCCCTGCCTTGACTTAGTACTGATGAGGCCAAACATGAAGCACAGTGTCTTGTTCTGGGCTTCCCAGTATAAGAAAAGCATGGAACTGCTGGAGACAGTCCATTGAAAAGCCACGAAGCTTACTAAGAGACTGAAGAAACCTCCTCAGTGAGCAAAGGATAAGAGTGGTGGGACGCTTCAGAATGGAGAAGAGAAGGATCAGGAGGAATGCCCTCAATGTGTACAAATACCTGAGGATAGAGCCAGGCTCTTTGCAGCGGTGCCCAATAACAAGACTGGAGACAATGGGCACCAACTCAAAACCAGGAGTTTCCATATGAACATCAGAAAACACATTTTCACTGAGGGGGTGCCTGAGCACTGGAGCAGATGGCCCAGAGAGGTTCTGGAGTCTCCATCCTTGGAGATATTCAAAAGCTGTCTGAACATGGTCCTGGGCAATCAGCTCTAAGTATGTGCTTCTGTACTTTGGTATTTACCTCTCTTATACCACCACCAGCACTTAGTTATACAATCCAGGAGCTGACACAGCTGAAACACAGCCCACCAGAAAACAAAAGAAAAAAAGAAAAAAAAAAAGAAGACATTTATTTTCTGCTGTATCTGATTCAGATATCTTGCAGCCACAGAAATATTAGTGCCCAAAGAAAGAGACCAGGTGCTCAAGGAGAAGAGGAAAGGACCACTTCTTAGCAGCACGGGTGCTAACCAGCTGTGAGGCAACACAGCTAGTCTTATTGTAGCCACAGTGGGACCTAACAGGCAGCCCTATCCTTTACCACCCAGCTCTTCCAGTTGTAAGAAAGTGTGCTGTACAATGAGCATGTAGGAAGCCAGGAACAGAGAATAAAACCATCCATCACCATATGAAAGAGTTTTATTACATCCCCAGACCCAAAAGTACTGTAGAGTCAGATGTAGAGACATCCCAATACAAACAGTCAGCTTCACTTTAACAAGGCTTATTAGTTCTGCCTCATTCTCAGCTTTGCAGGGCTCAGACAGCTTCTTGCAGAGCAAGTCAACTGTTTCTCCTAAGCTCCAGAGTCAGAAGGGCTCATTACCTGGGACACTGGAAAAATGCACAGAGACAGCTCTTGCCTGGCACCTAGTAAGGTTGCTCAGGACTTGGTGCTCTGGAGACCTAGGCCAAGAGCAGCTGACATTGAACCAGAGCTAATAAGCTGTGCAACTTTGAAACTGCTGGTGCATTTGGATCTGTTTCTGACATCCTCCTTCATGCTTATTTGAGGAGCACAGTGGAGTGGTATCAGTAGCTTTTAGACCTGAGCTGTCTGTGGAAGTAATAAACTTATAAGGCTTAATATATATATAATGTATTGCAGCTCTGTAGCAGGGCATCTAAGTCCCCTAATAGCTTATTTATTGTTTGTAAACTGGTCAGATAACTCAAACAAGACAAGCTGTCTCACAGTGAGTTTTTAGGCACCATGGGGTTAACACTGGTCTGGCATGTCCCAGCTGCCAATAAACATCTTACTCTTGAATGAAATTTGACCAACTAAGCTGGATTTCTGACTGACAGCCATCCACTTCACAACTGTAAAAGTCACACCAAACTTCCACAAAGCAGAAGTATTCTATATATTTTCCTGGTAAAGTGTGGAGTTTCTCCCATGAGTGGGAATGCCTATTTCACAGTTGCTTCCCAAGGGATTAAGCGAAGGAGTCTGTGTCCAGTATTGTCATTTCGGTGGTAAGTTACATTTGATTCTTAATAAATATTATTTCTTTTGCTAGCTTTAGTATAGGTACCTTGATATAGTGCACTATTTAATGCAATACTGTAATCCACTAGCAGTTCTTTTAGTTTTATACTGTGTAGTAAGCAATTCTGATTCAGACATTTCATCCATTATCTTTTGTCTATTCCTTTGTCTTAATAAATAACTCATCTTTTATAAATATATGTGATTTGCCATCATTAAAACATGTGGGACAAAGTTACAAAACTTAAACCATTGATAGACTGAGGCTAAGATAAGATCCTAGACTTCTCCCTCTGAGAAGAGTTTTAGAAAGCAAGGGGGTCTTCTCATCATCTCATGACTCAGTGGCAGGGCTTCTATAAAAAATTTTGTCGAAAGCTCCCACTCCACCCATGACAAGGTCCTTTATAAAACAGGGTAAGCAGCCATTGCTGGCATCCCCAAATGCATACACATATAGTCAAACATGCCTCGAGCTTGTTTGTTTGGTTTGTACTCACTGCTTCTGTGCCTTTCCATCACACTCAACAGCGCTTGCAACCGCAAGGGCTCGGTGCAGGCCTGCTTGAGCTGATTCCTTGTTGTGAAGGTTAGGATGGGGAGGCATTATGGGCTCGTGTGCCATAGTACACACAATTCCCAGTAGTTACCATTTCCACTGCCTTTCTTTCCCTTTTCCATACCTGCCCAGGAGTGTTTCTTTCCATGACTCCCACATTACCATTAGCTTGCTCCCACAGCAAGAAAAAGAGGCAGAGGAAACACCAGTCAAAAGAAGTAAGAAGTTTCAAGAGAAGGAGTTAGGAAAAAAATGTAACAAAAGAAGAAGTTAAAGTGACAAATAATTGTATGCAGAGTGAGAAACCCTGAAAATGGCATCTGATACAAGCATGAATATGCTAAAAAGACCTTACTGGATGAATCTGAGAGAAGCTAATCCCATATAATTCCAGTATTTCCACTAATGCAAAAAGTCCTGATAAGGTGATAATGTAATTAACAGCTATTATTAATTTCATGCCTTTTTTTTTTTTCTAAATACTTTTTATTAGAAGTTACTTGCTTACTCCACATAATCCTCTTTTCTTGGTTCTCAGAGATTTAGTTTTTTTTACTTTGGTTTCCCCTAATCTTTCTAATTTCTTTTTAACTGTCCTGGTTTTATTTCAGAAATACTCAGCTGTGGCTATTTTAACTTCTTCTTTTTTATTTTTTTATTCTGTGTTTTCCTATACCAATTTATTTTTCTATTCTTTGTCTCCAATAACTTTTTCTGTTGACCTGTCACATCCTTTGTCCTAGCCCTTCTTCAACCTCTATCTTAGAACCTATTTTCCCCTACTCCTTTTCATGTTCAGAAAGATCCAGGAATGAGCTAGAATGCCTCGAGAAATGGATATAGCAGTATAGATGAAAGAATAAGGTGTTAAAACTGACACAGACCCCTAAAGTTAGACAGTTTCCCCTAAAACCAGGAGACAAAAGTATATCTTAGCATTCACTATGCTGCACTAAAAAAAAAAAAGGTAAAAAAATCCTGTTTCTATAGAATAGGAACATAAAATGTTCCTATTTATGTGTAGATCCTTAGGAACTGAGAGCAGCAACCGCCCTAAACTAGCCAGTAGGAGAGTATGAATAAAAAGAAGTTATGTGAAAATGTCTATCGCTGGGTTTTTTTTCCACTGCTCCTGAGACAGAGGGACATCCAGACTCCTTGCAGTATGTAAATGTTGTATCTGAAGCTGTATTATCTTCTCTTCTGCACTCATGATTTGTCACCACAGAAGTCAGCTGATGTGCTCTAGCATGTAGGCAGGGTAAGTAAAACAGTTACCTGAGTTTCAACAGTGTAATTCAGGGAGGTGTGACTTAAAGTAAACATATCCCAAATCAGCCGGAAAATGTGCCAAGCATATAAATGAAGGTAAATGGGAGTGACCTTCACATTCAAACATCTCAGAGGCATTTCTGAGGAGCTAGCAGCCCTGCCAAAAACATTCCCACGGTTCTCTATGAGTTTTTAAGTCAGACCACATAGGAGTAAGCCTACCAAATACATAGAAAAAGGCTAAAAGGAAAATGTTCATTCTCTATATGTGGGTTTGTAGGAAAAAGACATCTGTTATTTGAAAATTCATTGATCTAGAAGACAAAAGCAGAGAAAAATTCTGTGGTCATATGTCAGTAATGGACTCTCTTGTCTTTGACAGGTGTTGTTTCTATCTTAAACTTTGGAGTTGATTCCATCAGCAGGCTGGAAGTCATCAGCAAGGGGTACATTCACAGAGCTATTTACTGAGAAAGGATATGAATAACTAATGCAAAAGGAAGACTAAGTACATCACCATGCACTAGATTACACATCATGAGATCTGACTTCTGGGGTGACAGAAAATATCACTGGAGGGGAACACACATGGATCAAGAACTCAGTGCACTCCTGAAGAACCATTGTGTTTCAGGAAGATGCTTTTCTTGGGAAATAACTTGTAAATAACATCAAATAATGCATCCCCAGTAGGATATAAGTCTGCCTTTAGGTTATTGTAAACTTCTGATAACAGGTATCAAACAAAGAAGCAAGCCTACCTTAAAATTGCTAAATAGAAATTCCTTGTTATGTATAAATATTTGATTAAACTGAGTTTATTATATAATTTTCCATTTTCAAAGACAATGCAGTAAAGTAACTAAATTTATGAAGAATTGAGAGTAAGTTCAGATAAGTATCATCATTTAGCATTACATTAACCATAAAAAAAATATAAAGAAGTAGGAATATATGGGTAACAAAAATTATAGTACATAATCTAGATTCCTGAATAATTTGAAAATAAATTCAGGAAAAAAAATACCTATAGTAATTAATTTACACTGTTATGGTCAAGTTAGATAAAGTTATCAGCCAGGCTAAAACTGTGCCAGTGAGACTTACAAGGTGCTCAAGATGATGTAAAATAATGTCAGGGTCAATGGTATCTGGAGAAGATGTTAAATTGAATAAAATGAGCCATGAAAGGACATTGTTAACAGCCTGAAGCTGAAGAACATTATAAATGTTTTCAAGGGCAATGTTGACAGAGCATTCCCATTTTAAATTAACACTATTGTCAGGAGATAGTAGGCATGGAAGTGAATCTCTGTGTTGTGATTTTTTTTCCTTTGAGCACCTCTGCAGGAAGAATAATCAGTTCTCCTTACTGCTAAGTCTTGAAATTATTAAATAGTTTATAATACTTAAATTTCCACAATGAATGTGCCTGTAACTATAATCTATAAGGTATTACTCCCTCTAATAGGAAAATAAAAATTAACACATTACAAAATAAAGATAGATACAACAGAGAGAAAAACTTGTAACATCACATAGTAGAAATACAGGAAAACCTTTCTCCATTCTTGAAATAGCTTAAAATAAATATTATTGAGTGCTGTTTCACAGGAAAAAAAAAAAAAGATTTACATTAGAAATGTAAAAGATGACATAGAAAATAAATGGTTTAGCACTACTAACAGCTTTCTGTGAATGATAAAAAATATATATGTGTTACAATCTATGTTCTCATAGAGAAGGAAATATTAAAATCTGGTGTGTAGGTTGTACTTGTCACTGTTTACAGCAACATGAATGATATTTTCACAAGAACCACCAATATTCTTACACAGTAGTTGGCAAGAATTTCCTTGGTTTCAATAGATTTAGACACGAAAAATCATTAGTGATCCTAACCATTATCCTCATTTGGATAATTGAAAATAAATATCTAGAAAAAACCTCACCCAGAACTCAATCTACACACATAAGTCAGAAAACCCCAGTCTTTTCTCAGTCACATATCCTCACTTACAGTGTTTAGAAGAAAATGCGGGGTTGAATTTATTCTGAAATACAGCAAATTACAGTTCCTTGCAAGAATTATTTAATATTGGTGTCATAGTAGCCAAATCATAGTCAAAACACCAGAAAAGTTAGAAAATGTCGTATGAGACTGTTGATAGTAGTAGAACAAAAGTTGATATTTTAAGGATTCATACACAGTACTCTGAAAAGGATAGGAAATACAGTGTGTTGTGGGTTGATCTCAACTGGCTAACATGCTCACCCAAATGCTCTCTCACTCTCCCTCCTCAACAGGACAGGGGGAGAAAATTAAACAGGTTAAATTAAATTGGTAAGTTACTGTTCTGTCTTAGTCTTGAGCTTGATGCTCAAGCATCAAGATTAAGACAGGAGAATTACTTACCAATTATTAAAACAGGAAAAATGGGAAAATTAATTTAATTAATTGCTAATTAAATTAGATTTGGATCATGAGAAACCAAGACAAATTAAGACCACAGCTTTCCCCCATCCACTCCCTCCTTCCCAAGTTCAGCTTCACCCTTTCATTCCTGACTGTTCTACCATCACCTCACAAACAATGCAGGGGGCTGGGGAGTTTGGGGGAGGTATGGTCATTTTTTAGGTTTTTATCTACCTTTCTTCCTCTGCATGCTTTTTCCCTGCTCCAGCGTGGGCTCTCCACAGACCACTGTTCTTTCAGGGTATATCCACCTGGTCTAGTCTGGGTTATCCACAAACTGCAGTGTGAATATCTGCTCCACTGTGTTCTTTTCCATGGGTTACAGAGGCATACCCACTCCACAGAAGTCAGAGAAATACCTGCTTCTCCACTTGTATATGGGTATGGCTATGATCACAATATTTGTACCCTTTCTTCTATTGTTATTTCACACCCATATGCCAATTTGAGGCTTTTTTTCATAGCCTACTTATTTGGTATAACAATAATGTGCATGTAAACCCAAAGCAAGAAGCATTGACATTGAAATGAAGAAAATAAAATTATAACTCTGTTAACGGATATGAGGGGAAGACCCTGAGTAAACAAGGACCCTCAGTTCCTTCTCCTGTGGTATCTACAAACAATGGAAATAAAAACAATAATCTTTGAAATTTTGTGTAAATAACTGTTTGCCATAATAATAGACTTATATTATACACTTTCCACACATAAGTGTTCTATATAACTCATACCCTGGGGCACAATAAGTATGCTTTTGCCAGATAAATAGCAGTTTTGGCTTTCGTTAATGATGACAGGGTTCACAGGACACTCATGTATTGTTTAGACAGTAGCAGTGTTTAATGTAGCTATCACTGAATTCTCAGTCTTGAAAACTTTTATTAAAGTACCTATAATTTTATTATTTTATTATCTCTCATTCTTTAATGTCAGAATCATTTTAGTGGTTGTCAAGCATTTTGTTCTGTTTAATTAAACTACATCTCAGCTGATATCCTCAGTTTCTTGTAGAAAGCGAATAGACTAAGAAAAACATCTAATGTTGTGTTTGTAATAGAAATATTGACAAACAATTGAATACAAAAATGCTGTTGAGAATCTCTCTTTTTCTTTTAGATTTTTTCAGTACTAATTTGTCCTTTGTCAAGGAGTTTTGCAATAGGAAATAAATCTGAAATGTGTTCATTTTGATTTCAATAGAGAATTTTATATCAAGACTGCAAAGGAAGCAAATTAAACCAAGAGATAAAATCACATCATGGCAACTGGTTTTCTGTTCTTTCTACTTTTATATCATTTCATGTTATAGAAAAGACCAAAACAATATTATAAACTGAAACCAGCTAAGAACTCTGCAGATGTTCAGACTCTGAACTAAGTATGTCTCAGTAGTCTCTGGTTATTTTATTACACAAATTGAGATCTGAAATACCTTTGGAGGCAGAAACTTGTTATCCAAACCTTCACTGTATCATGAAGAGCCAGTAAAGATCTAATACTAGAACAGAATGATTAGAAGTCAGAAAGGTCTGAAGAATTTTGCTGTTTCCTACTAGTCACAGTCTCTTTGATTGTCCCTTTTCTGATAGTTTTTGAGTATAATTTTGAACACTTGTTCATAAAGTAATGATTTGCCTTACTTTGTGCTGTGGTTAGACTTGTGGTCTGCAAGCCCAGTAGTCCATCACCACTCCAGGTCTGCCTCACCCTTTCCTATTCACTACAATTATTTCCAGGTGAAGCTCAAGCTGTAGCTCCTGATTCTGTGCATGATAAATGCACAAAGCAAAAAATTTTCCTGCATACCTGTATGGAAACATCAGGACACCACAAGACAAAGCAAAAAAAAATAGTTAAATAGTATGAATAGTATGCAAGCATTGTACCAAGAATTTAATTAATTCTACTGCATGTATAAAAGGAAACCTTGAAAACCATGCTAGTGAGCATTTTGAAGGCATCATCTCTATTACTGGCAGAGGTTTTTATGATTTTTTTACTGAGTCAATAGAATTTCACTGACCTGAGGGACCATCATCTCATTAATCTGAAGAATACTTTGAAAAAACAATTTATTTACCAAATGAAATTTTCTTCCAGCGTAACAGTGACAACAGGATTATAATTTTACACACATGGGAGCTGTATTACATCTTACACCTTTCTTTTAAACATGCATGTCCATACATGAATCATCTTAAATCTCGTAGTTTTTTTAAATCCAAACTCCTGAAATTTAAGGACAAGTTAAACTATTTTATATTGATTTATCTATTTGTAATGGGTACAAAAGAAATCCTGGGAAGAAAAAGAGCTCCCATGCTTCCCAAAATCAACAATTAAAAGAAAATGTTGAAATATCACAAATTGAGCACTTCTTATATTCTTACTATTTGATATTTTCAATCTTCTAAGTGTAACATATCTCGATGACAAAATTAAAACATTTCTGAAAAGCAAAAAATTAGGGACGTGAGTTATCAGAATATTTTAATTTTTTTTTTGTTTTAACGTAGTTTGACATGCAGTATAAATTTCACCTGATTCATACGTATTACTGGCCTTTTTTGGCATTACTCTTGAATTAATCTTGGTTCTGTCCTTAAAATACATTAGAAATTAAAGATTTCCTGTGATTCTTTAATGAAGGTTTGATTTTAATTATATTCACTTACTATGTAAATTAGGTCTAAATTACTCAGTTTATTAATAACATATCTGGATATGCAAAATAAATGTCATTTAAATTTCATTAAACATGCTTGCAGTTTTGAGCTTTTACAGAAATGCATATTTAATTATGTCACAAATTAACAGATTGCTTTACTTGGTAAAACAATGCTTCGTGTTAACTGATTTGAACATTTACGAATGTGGTACAGATGTGGACACTTTTCTTCTCTCACAACTAATAGGACGAAAAATCTATGAAGTTAATTTTCATTTCAAAATGCAAATTAGGCTACACTGATTTCCCCATTGAATTGCAATCTGTAATCATATTAAATTTATACTATGTTCCTTCATGCTTTTCTGAACCACATTTTCTGATGAAAACTTGTTTCTAGTGTGTGAATCAACATTTTCTAACAATGTTTCTAATTATTTTGATTTTTAAGAATCAAATATGTAAGATTTAATTTTTTCAGACTTTCAGAATGTTTGAGTTGCATTTCAAGAATTGAAAATAAGGACAAATTATATGTCAATGATGCAATACATACAGTTCAAAATGAAAAGCTAACAAATGTAATCTTCTGTTTGCTTATTGCAATAAAGAAAAGATGAAAGAACAGTAAGTCTTCCTATTTCTATTGCAGTTTCCTTTAAAAATCTGAACTCAGTTGATAAATATAACTTCTGGTTATATTCCCATTTCCAAAAACCAGAAAAGATGCTCAGAGAGGTAAAGAAATTTGTTTAATGCTTCAAGGGCAACTAGTGGCAGAACTGGCAGTAAAATACCCAAGTTCTTTAATTGTTAGGTCATACAAATGTTCTGCTAAAACAGGAAAACTTCCCTCTGATATACGCAGAGAAGGCTGCACTTTACATATTTGAATCTGTTCCAGAAATAAACCTCAATATTTTGTATATTTTTCTTTAAGCTTTATTCTGTCTGTAATGGGGAAGGTCTTAATTCTGCAAAGATTTTCACAAGGTTCTACACAGCATGAAGTACTGCAGGGAAGATATTGGAGCAGCTCACAAAGAATAAAGCTCAGCATATGTAAATCTTTTATAAGCAAAGCTATAGTTTCAGTACCCCAATCTTCTGTGCACTGCAAATTATTTCTTTGTTGCTTTTTATAAACATATTTTCAGAAAGTAGCTATGTTACAGTGAAATGGTAGTTAATATTTAATTAATTTCATTTAATTGGAAATTGAAATGAGGTGTCTGTTATACATATCTGCCTTAAATCAAATGAGTTCATCGTGATAAGTACTATTACACCACATGACTAAGGAAGGCAGAATTAGAAGACAGAATGAAATTCTGGTGAAATTTTATTTCTACTTTCAAAGCAAACGGAAGAAGCCTTACAAAGCCTTTATATCTCCATTACTAATATTACTGCAGAACTGATAAGAATTATTCAGCTACTATTATGGAGCAGGGAAGTGGCAGATAAAGCAGCTTTTCTCCTATCTCACAAAATATGTTCCAGTCCTCAAATCCTCCCATTTCTAAAAACTCTCCTGTTCCCTGATGTATATATGTGATTCTGCACAGATAAAGGAAACTTCAGTCAGCACATGTCTGCCTAAAGCTCACTGTTTCAAACAGCTATTCAGTCTGCCTGCTTTTCCAGCTTAGTTGACCCTGTTAATTCCCCCATTTCAGCTAAAAGTTAATTATGTCACCCAGGCATGATCAGACCTACTTGTTCGGAGGAGATGGACCCCTGCCTCTTGAAGAGAACGGTACTGAAACTCTGGGAAGACACTTGTTTTGTGGACCATGTTTTGGAAAAATAGTCTCATGGTAAAAGTCTGCAATGTGGGAAAACCCGTGTTTTCCCCCTGAGTTTGAGAGTGAAGACACATACCAGAAAGGTGACCTGGAAGTGTCAACAGCACTCCCCTGAATGCAATTTACATTAGATAAACATTGAATTAAAGAAAAACATTTCCAGGGGTTATGATTTGTCTGTGTACTAGTTTTGTCTTTTTTGCCTTTTTTTTTTTTCCCTACGCCATGATACTTGGTTACAGCACAGCTTTGATTCAGAGTCAGATAAAAAACCAGCACAGAACGCAATTTTTCAGTTTCCTGGAGTAATGCTCCAAAAAACTAAATCATTGTGTGGAAGGTGGGCAGTCCTGCCTTTATGCTGTTTTATTACATCTCTCTCTCTGGTGTCCCTCTTCAGAACAGGACTCATTTCCTACATGCTTACACGACCATTCTGACATGTCTGTGTTCACAGCAGTCAATGCAGATTGAATGACTAAGGAACAGTTACTCTCTGCTTTTAGATGTACCTTCTTCCTTCCTTGGACTTTACAGGGAATTTAAGTGCGATTTTTTTAAGTAGATTGAATCAACACCATTTAGGAATATATCTAACACTTTAGTTAGATACTAAACTTTAGTTAGTAATCATGAGCAATGATTACTTTCACTAGTCATATAAAACTGGATTCCAAGATTTCTTCAAGTTACAGAAATATAGATCTTCTTATTCTGTGTTTACAGCAGAAGATATACAGGTTTAACTCAAATTAGATTTTTAATAGAACCTCATAGCAATTACAGCAGCAAAAATTGCTGCTGCATTTAAGTGCTTAAGTACTTCTTTATTTAAGCAAACTAAAAAGTATTTTGGAGATCTATATACAGACAGAAGAGAATCAGAATATTGGAGTAGGCTTTTTTTTTTAATCTTTAGTTTTCACATTATTCAATGAAGTAAAACTAAACTTCAAAGGGTTGCCAAATTAATTAATGTTTAAAATTAATGTCATTTTAGAATTATTTTTCCTAATATTTAATTTTGCCTGTTCCTCTACAATTTTGGCTATTGTTTTAGCTGTTGGTTGCAACACACTGAAGAACCTTGGTGGAAAACTCCTATGTGAAAGTAATCTAAATGTCAATAATCTGTATTTGTATCTGCATATCTCTTTCTTGTGGTTGATATTGTTATGAATTTTAGCTGCCAGGAGACAATATGCTCAGAAATAGTTACTGTCCTTTTTACACTGGAGATTTACATTAATAAGTCTTTGCTTAACATCTTTCTCTTTCATTTTTGTTCTTGTCAGTTCTATTGTCATTAGGGAAATGTCAGATAAAAAAAAAAAACACAACAGAAACCCCCAAATGTATCCTCTTAAAAATGTGAAATCACTTCATCTAAACATTCTGTACAAGAATTTCAAAGGAAATCAGGATCAGTTTTTTAGGTTTTAACAACTTAACAATTTCATATTGAACAATCAAACTGGACAAAGCTTCTAAGAAATTAAAGGAGCCATTACTTAATATTAGTACAGCTTTAGGTTCTATACCTAAAACTACATTTCAAGCAACCAACTGGAAAATGTGTTGTAGCACAGCACATTATTAAGCATTCTTTCAGGTCCTAATACTGTTAACTTGTTACAGATGTTACTTTTGAAATATGTTACGTCAGAGCTGATTTATTACTATTATTATTGTTATTTTTATTATTGTTATTACTATTTTTTTAAAAGTGCAGATATTGCTCCTGTGAATTTTTCATCAGTTACTTTCTGGTTTACTTTGTGCAGGGTATGCTGTTTTACTTATTTCTTAAAGATAAGCTCTGAAATATGTTCCACTTACAGGAGATGCTGGTCACAGCCTGCTGCAATCCAGGAGAGCTCAAAGGCCTTCACTTAGGACCATTGTTTATAGGGTCAGAAGATGATTGGCCTTAGTCATCCTTAAATTTCCACCCTGGCCATAATCTAAGATGGTAATTGCTGGAATTTTTCAAAAGTGTAGTAACAGCAATACTGTTCCACTCTGGCTATGACTCAGGAAAGCAACGTTCCAAGGCTAGCAGGGGATGACTGATCTCTCTCATCCCCTTCCTTGGTTAAGCAACAGAAGTTCCTGGTACAGACAGTGTTTCTGATAAGGTCAAGGGGAACAGCATCACCTGGGAGTCACTTATCAAGGCCAAGGCTAACAAGAATTCCTGACACTATAGAGCAGTCTGAGTTGGGGGAGGTGGGGATGCACGACAACAGTGCCTTAAACTACATTTTTTGGACAAGATACAAACATAATTATATTCCCCTGAGAACTGATAATCAGAATCAATACAACTAAAATGCCCTCTGTGGAATAAAGGACAGTTACTGTTTTCACTTCTGAAATTAATCTTCCTCAGTGTTAGACCCCTAATGGCACGTGCCTTTAATCACTGACATAGAACCTCTCCACAGACTTATCACTTGCAAGTGTTAGATGAGAGCAGGATGAGAATAGATTTCCTTAAAAGGATGGCATAGCCATCATGTATTCTGGATAAGAGCGTATCAGTTCTGCGATGACAAAGTTGTGATCTAATAATGGCATTAGAAGGAATCAGGAAAGAAAACTCATTTATAAAATATTGTTCAAAATGGGTAACCCCAAAGGGGAGGCTGTAAGACATAGATCTTTGGCTTTGTCACTTCATTCATAACAGTCACACAATAAGCATAGGAGAAATCCTTGTGCCTCTGAATTACCAGTTTATGTAATTGCTCTCATACAGGTCCCAAAAGCTATGGTATAAGGGACAATGACAGCATCTGAATCAGGAGCTGAATGCACTTGACTCCAATTGTTCTACAGGAGTGGGATATAAAATGATCCTTAACTGACCCCTCAAAAGAATATAAATAATATAAAATGTATCTTTAGGTGGAGGGCATGGGGGGATTGTTTATTTGCTTGTATGTTTGTTTTTAAATCAAATTCTGCCCAAGTTACTGCTTTAGTACTTTGAGTACATTTGTTGTGAGTAGTTTGGTCTAAAGAATAAGACATTATTTTTCATTTACACACAGATTCACAGCTAATTGGAAGTGGTCACTTATTAATTCTGCAACACAGATGCAAGTTTTACAAACACACAAGGAATACCATTTTCCAATATTACTGAGTGTCCAAGCTACATTATTCATATTCTTTCAAACATTTCTTTGCACTTTTTAGTGTTTTTGTCTTCATTCTAACACAAGAGTTCAGTTATCTCATGGAACTGGTCCTGGAATATAGAATCATTTGTTTTCAAATGGCCTTCTCCTGTTCAGTGATCTGTGTGAAACTAACCAGTAGCTGAAATTCAATTCCCGCAGCACAATTGCTCCACAAAAAGTGAAACTGTCATCACTTTCATCAGAGGGATTAGGCAAACCCTTAGAGACAGTGTTAGCACTGAGATAACTTTCTGTCAAGCAACTTACAATATTATTTCCTCTTTGTGTTACTCTGCAAACACATGGAGCACTAAAGCCATGAATATTGCCAACTTGTCAAACTACAAAAGCACTACAATAGCTTTCTAACTATTATATATCTGATATTAATTATCAGGCAGCCCCTAATCAACATTTCCATGCAAGAAACTGAGAGAGAACATAGAATGCCACACAGCACGCTTCTATGTTTTTCTTACTAGAATTACTTTTAGTATTATTTCTTGGGACACCAGCTGTTCCAAAGACATAACCCAGGTCCCATCTTCAGTGCCAGTTATGTTCTCAGGAGCAGTGCAACTGCTGCATCCCTCGTTGGCACTTCAATAGGATGTTTCGATAGGCTGTTCCTCCAGCAGGTGGTTTCCAACTTCCACCATGACACTGGGCCCTGCTACTGGAGTGGTCCAGTCATATCATCAGAGGGGATTTTTGATATCACTGTCCAAAGATCTTCTTCACATATTTGGCTCCCTAGCTACGTACTTCTCTGGAAGGGTCCGAAGCCTTCTGTAACTCCATACCATATCCGTCAGCTGCATGTGGAGTCCTTGGACATCTTAGATATTTAAAATATCATTCAAAATAACCATTTTTAAGTAGATAGCCGCTCATCTTACATGACTCTTCATTTTCATTTGAAGATTTTAAAAAAGTGGTTTTATTTGGTGCTTTCTTTTCTTATGTCTCTGCTTTTATGTTAAAATGAGTTTTTTGCTGTGGGATTCAGCTTGGATTTTTTCTAAAAATGAAACAAAAACTCTTGACATTTTGGATGAAAAGGTATGGATACTGTGCTGGTATTATAATGTCAAAATTTCAGCAATAATCCTTGTCTTTACATTTTCCTTTCTGCTTAGATTTTGACTGGTCTGCACAACTCCTGAAGGCTTGTGTTACCTAATCTAGAAATGTATTAACAGTTCAAAGCATATTTGCTTTCGGTGAAGAAGTATGTATCTTGAAGGCAGTTTATCTTATATAGGCTTAAAGATTGTAGATTTTTTTTTGATAGGTTGCAGAGCATAAAACATGCAATGAAAAATTACTGCAACATGACTTTTGAACTATTCTGTCAAAACACTTTATCACTCAGCTACTGGGACTAACTTTACTGCAGTGAATTAGCACCTCTTTTCTCTCTTCTCCATCCTAAAGTCTCTTGATGTGAAAGGGTGAATGTTGCCAAAACCAACAAAGGATAGAAAGTCTAATATACAATGCAAGATACATCACAGTGACAAGTGCTATTTCAGCATCATTAAAAGGAAGTAATTTTCCGTTGTTGAAGTGCAGGACAGAACAATTCTGTAACTGGATAGCACAAGATAGCCTGAGAGCACAAGCATTTGATTTGTGTTCTTGCCAATTTCTGACCTTAATAGTTGTGTTTGATAGATACAAAATTGTCTAGATACCTTTCATTATTTATCTAGCTAACATGAGTTTGGGGGGGGGAGGTGTGTTATTATTTCTCTCATGATTCACAAGGCAGACATTATTTTTCATGCTTCTGTGAATCTAAATGAAAGTCAGATATCAGAAACTACATTGTCCGTGGCCTATTTATTTTAAATTATTTTCTCAGTTAAGTTACTGTAAACTAAATACTGTTATTATACACTATTAAATGTAAAGTATTTTGGATTTTGTAGCATCATTACAAAAAAGTACATGAGTTAATAAGGTCGGAAAAATACAGCAGGAGCGTTACAAGGCCTTCTGAGAAAACTAACCACATTCTGTGATTCCAATTTTTAGTAACATTGAAGAACCCAGGAGGAATGTAATAACTTCTCTCTGTGCAGAAGTCTTGGAGATCCAAATCTATAATAACTTTCTTTGTAAAATTCTCATTGAAGTCCATGTAGTTTTGAACCCTTATCAAGCAAGATTAAGCTTCATTGCCTCTTTATGTTTTCTATTCTATAATAATTTCCTTTTTTCTAAAATGTTTGTTTCCTGCAAAGGTTTGGTAAATGCGAATATCATTACATCTGAGTATCAGGATCCTTACTTAGATGTCTAGAAATATTAGAGGAGTTATTCAGAACACTTCCTACAAACTGAAGCATTATGACTACTGTGGGACAAGAGCTTTAGGGAGCACGCTTTCACACCTCTTGGTAACAAAGACTGCTGTGCTAGGAATTACACCTGTCAGGGAAGAAAAACTCCCAATGTCAGCAAAGCAGATATTTCAAACCCAGTTGTTTTCATTTACAAGGAAATATTTCAAACCTTTGATGTGATCAAAAAGATAGGAATGCTACTCAACCTGAGTATGATTGTTTTCTCAAACAGAAGGCAGCGTTCTAGAAATCTGCTGCCTCTAATGCTGTTACACTCTATCATGTGACATCAACAGCACATGTGCTGATGATAACTTGTGCAGTAACCTCAAAAGACCACATACTGAGACTTTTTATAGAAGGTCTATAACTAAAATGCTCCATGAATTGATTAATATTGCTTTCTATCACCCTATAAATTGATTAGGCTACAGTATTTGTTTCTTGCTTACTGTGGTGCACTAAGCAGCTTTCTTCTATTTAGAATTAGTTATCTTTTTTGCTCCATCTTCTGGGAGGAGGGATTTTTTTAACCGATTTCTTAAAGCTTCATAGGAAGGGTAAGTGTACACCTGCAAAACAAAAAAGACACAGACATGGACCTTAGCAGTGGCGCATAATTGTCCACACTCCTGATTATTAGCACCGGCCATGTCATACTTTTAGGCCATGCAGACTAGCATATTCTAGATTAAGACAGAGGCAGGTTTGGGGTTATCTGTTGGAGCTAATCCTAATAGACATTTGAATTCCCTCCCTTATTTGGGGAGGGAAAGAAGATGTGACCATGATGTATGTATGTGAATTGAATGGATATGGGCTTACCATGTCATTTGACCCCATAATCAAAGATCACTTCCTAGACCATATAACTAGAATGAATTTAAAATTCGAGTACCACATTGCACATTATAAAATATCATTTCTATTCATCTTAAAATCAAGAGAGTTGTGGCATAACCTATGATAAATTTGTATTCAAAATCAGTTATAATGAATGACAATGAGTAGAAAGAACTAAACTGCACCAGTGTTATTATTCCTGAAAATAAACTATTAAATAATTTTGTCTCTTTGTTCTCTTAGGAATTTGTTTGCAAACAGATGCTGATTTCTATGAAAGTATTCACAATACATTTACTGAAGAGCTGAAATGCACAACACATTTAATGTGCACAATACATTTACTGAGAAGGTGAAAAAAAGTCCAATTTATGTCATGATTAGTATGGCATATACTAGCAAGTATGACTGCTGATTTGTATTAAAAATAGTCAAGTATACACTACAATGAAAAGACTATTTGAAATACAGAGGAGTGTCTTTGTAGCAACGGTTTATTGCTTTTATGTAGTTCAACAATATGCTGATACAAATGCAAATGCACTGATGTGTGTTATGGGGTGTGTTATGAAACCAATGTCCTTCTGCCCTCCAGTTAAACCTGTGATCCTGTTTCCAATTTATAATGATGAATTTGAGGTATCACTGCTTTCAGAATCTAGGGGGGGATTTAAAATTTTATTGCCGAAGAAATAAAACAAAATTTTCTGATATATCCTTTCGTGATAATCTCTTTATGCTCTAATTGTCATTAAACTTGAAGTTAAAAAGTGTCAGGTTGAACTGAAAAAAGGGAATAGGATATGAAAGGATAACAGTTTCTCATTTTTACTTCACAGAAGCGATATTTGTTGCCTCATTCTCTAAGGAGCTATGCTTTTACATCTTCAGTTAAAATATTGCTGACCTTAAAAAAAAATATTTTCTGAGTCAGCTTTCTTAATTTCAATCCACTAATTGGCATGAATCAATAGAAAGATAGGAGTTTTTCACAGCGCAACTTAGCCAAAGCACATTCTTAGTAAATTTATTTATGTCATATCTCCTCATTATGAAAACATTGCAAAAAAACGGTATAAAACCTGATAAATTTTGGGTTACTTACTATCAAATTCTGTACGATTTGATAGCAAGGTTGTATTTTTCACAAATGTTATGGATACATTTAGAAAGCAGAGTAAAAGTAAAATGCCTATTACTAAAATAATAATAAAGGAATGCTTATTCCAGTTCTAAACAGAATGCTGTTTCACAAACCATTGCTTACCTAGCAAAATAAAACTACCCCTCTATTACTTCCTCAATATTTCAAATAATTTTCTAGGACAGTTTTGCTAAGTAGGAAAGTTTACAGCAAGGAATACCTCCAGTCAGTATATATAGGAAGAGAATCAGTGTTTTCAGGGCCTGGACTTCCACAATTCATTTGCATTTAAGCTGATGAGCAAATTCAGCAGGGATTTAGGACCAAGGGGATTAACTGTGACTGGTAATATGCATCTTCTTGCTTAACTTTTTGTTTATTTTTCTACAATGTTTTGTAAGAAGCCTGAGTCTGCACTAATCCTTCAGTATCTACTTTTGCCAATCCTTGACAGGGAAAGGATAAATATGAACGTAATAATTGGTGTCACTGGCACCCCCCAAGGATAAAAATCTGTTTCTCCTCTTCTACACCATAGGGAAAATTGCTGAAAAACTTGAATCCATACTAAGGAATTTTAAAGTTTTATAACCTTCATCAGTTTTCCTGGTTCAGGCACCATATTGTTCTGGCTATTTTTCCAGTTTGATAAGATTTGTAAATTAAGGTATTCTTAATAAGACTGGAAAAAATTTGAGAAGGATTGGAGATTTTGGCTGAAAAAGCAAAAAATAAAATATCATTAAGCAAGTCTTTCCAAACTATGAACTATTACGTTATCTGTATCCAGGAAGAATTCTTATCTTCCTTACATATACTATTTTTAAAGAAAATTCTTCACTTTTTTTCTTACATAGCATTTTCTTCATATATAAAAAAGTATACAGAAAAGGAAAACACATATTTTTCTTGACTGTAAAAATGAACATGTCTTTTCATTAGTTGTGAGAATTTTTAGCCAATAAAGAAAAAATTTTGCAAGTAGATATAACACAATAAAAGTGAGGCAGCAGATAAAATGAGGACTCTTCAAAAAGAGATGATGGGACAGAATGCAATGAAGAAGGTTTGTGTTCCACAGAAAACAGGAGTAGTAACTGTTTTGACATCTATTATATTTTTACACTGAACTATGAATTAGAGAAACTATCACTCTGCTCGGGGAAAACCCAAAGAGATCCAAGGAAGTGCCAAGGTTGAATAAAGTGTGAAGCATAAAACCTACATATTCCTATCCAGGTTAGGCAATGCGAGAAACAGACACAACCACAGAGATTGCATAAATGTTAATAAGCTATATATTAGGGAAAAAACTATGGATCCAGAATATTCGTGCATGAGTCTGCATGAGTAGAACATGAGAATTTCTATAAGGATCTGAAGCCTTAACAAGTCTTTATAAAACTACATCAAACAACAAAATGTAAAATCAAAAGGAATTTAAAGAATTCCCAATTCAGTTATTTTCCTGCAGACAGTATGCCATATGGCCAATTCCATAACATAACCTACCTCATTTTGCAAACTCTTAACTTCTCCAATTTTTGTCTTTCCAGCACTGTGCTTGAAAGGCTTTTCTAAAAGCTTACTCCTTTTACTATTATAGATGTCTTTTTTATTATCTTACTCTAGCATTTGTTATGATGTTTAATTGACTGGTTTAATTCATATCCAAATCATTCAGAAATGAAACAGCAATAGACAAATGTTCTAAAACCATCATGGATTTCGCAGTAAATGTAACATATTTGAGGTAGGTAGGAGACCAAGGAGGTGACACGAAGTAGGGTGTCAACTGCTGCTTGGTCTTACATGTGGAGAAAGCCCAAGAACTTGACCTGGGCTACATAATGGTGGCTTAAGGTGCCTTTAGTGGCTTAAGTTAAAAATCTCATTTATAAAATAGATAGGTAAACCAAAAGATACAGGGAGGAAGTGGCCTCACACATGAACACCTGACACTGCATCAATGGCTCAGTATGAGGCAGATCCCTTGTACCTATGAGAAAAGCCACCAGGCAAGACTTACACGAGCATTTATAAAAATATTCATAGACCCTCACCTATGCCTCACAAGTTGCACAGCAACTCACAAGGTTGTTTATAGCTGCACTTAATCTAGAAGAGTATTGAAAAATCCAATATTCATCCATTTGTGGATTCCACAAGTAGTCAACAAGTGTTCTTGTTAGAGTGACACTTCTACGCTTTCTTTCTAAGACAACTAACTGAGTGTTCATGGTTAACCACATATTTTATCCATAGATCTTTTGTCCAGAATAAATTTGTCAGTTGTTTCAGGAATTCACATAAATGTGTCTATGATGCTGCTCATACCCATCTTTTTTTATAGTCCAAGTAAAATATTAAGCAAAATGATTCAATACTTGCAATGACTTTAGGCCTTGGCTGGATACTACTAGGAACATTAAGATTATGGTGATGGGAGGGGAGACCTGATCCAAACAAAGTTCTGCCAATGGTATGAACCTGTGATCTAATTCAAGGTTTCAATTTCCTTTTGATTTCTCCTGTGGAGTTTTATATATTATTCCTTTAATTTTTGGCATGTGTACCTCCAACTAAATTTTATCGCTCTATTTAATTAACACTGGAGTTCATCTTTGGAAGGTATTCAATCTTTACATTACTTTTACGTAGTTGCCTCTTATAAACATTCCCACATTCATCAACAAACATGGAAACTGAATCCTCAGTATCTCTGCTGTGCTCTCAACAACTCAAAAAATCTTTTTATCTTTTTGCACAAGTCTCCCCATTATCTGTGCATTACAATTACGAAAAATGAACAAAGAGGTGTCTGCACTTTCAGAAAGCGAAAACAAGACCATAAAAACCCAGAAACGCTACTCACCAGTATCCTCTAATGGGGATTTAAGTTCTCATTTTTTAATGGGACAAGTGATGCATACTAAGCTGAAATGCGTGATAAACAGGTAGCAACTAACCCTTTTAATCTGGGACAAATTCATTATACATTTTAAAGGACAATAAAAACTCTCTCATATAATCCATCAAAAGTTATTTTTAATTTATTCAGTAGGATGCCATGTTAATAAAACCCAAATTATTTTTTAATACCCTACAGCTTTGAGGTGTACCTAAAGCCTTAGCACAGATATTCGCCTGATAATATAAAGTTCATGGTTTATTCAACCACAGCAGCTGTTGTAAACCCTAGGTTGTCATTTATTTTTCAGCTCTAGAAAAAGATTTATAATCTGATTTTAAAAGCAACAGGTATTTAGCCCTCAGATCTGTAGCAAAAACAATCACATCAGTACTACTAGATCCAGAAAAACAGGGGGGGAAATACTGTCACAATAACAAAGAAACAAAGTGAAAATAAAAGGATTTTCTTCCTTTTTTTCTTTTTAAACACCTCTTCTGAAATCTTCAGTAAAAAGATGAAAAAAATGTTAAAGTACATTGAGATATTACCAAAATTATTTCTTTTACTTATTCTTGCAAAGTACTGATGAATATGTTTAATGAGGATTTCCTTTGTCTCTCTAAGAGAGATTTGCTCAATGGAGCAGAGTGATTTGGAGATATTTGCTCAAAAGCACAATGATTTGGAATGCATATTGGCATTCATCACAAAAATATGAGGATTTCCATATTTAAAATATACTTTTTCTTTTTTCATTAGGAATTAAGCCTCCATCACCTTCTCTGATGTCTTTGGAAAATTTTAAACATATTTTAAGGAGTGAAAAAGCATTCTCTAAAAATCATTTTAAGAGGACAGCCTTTCTTAAACCCAGCAGGAAAAATTGAATTGGAGGAAAAAAGATACCTTTTCTGAAATAACGAACGTTTGGAGGTGACTAATGTTGTAAGTCATGATTTGGAACCAGCAATAGAGGTAGTGTACTATGAGAAATCATTACAGAACTTATGCATATCCATCACTGAGCACTGCACAATGCACATATGCACAATGCATTCCTTGGAGTCTTGGCACAATGATGTTAAAAGACCAGACATGCCAATTCAAAAGTATTAAACCCTCATATATTTATTTACCAATTTATTGCATTAAGACATTCTGATGAGTCTAAGTACATGAAAATCATAACAGGCATCAATGATTTCCTTTTTACAAGATTCTTACTCACACACTAGCAAACAGGTGGAAACAACAGGACTCTTCATGTGGAAGCCCTCATCCTGGTGCAGCAGGGCCAGTTTCCAACTCCTCAAAGTCCTGCTCTGCCTGGCCTCCCATAGCCATGTCCCAGCCCAGCCTTAGCCCAATCCTGTCCCCAAGGAGGTGACCAAACCTCAGGGCTGAGACTGCCCCAGGGTGCCCTGGCCACTGGGGAGTGGGACAGGCCCTGGTTCCTCTCCTGACATCCCACAGGGACACCCCACTGCTCCCAATACCCCAGAAAACAACCAGCATACAAGGTACCTGACAGGAGTTAATCTGTATTTTTGACTACAGATTTTATTTACAGGATTCATAAACCTGCAAACCAGAATTAAATAAGTGCAGAGTGTTTATGTTTGTATTTAAAAAGGGAAAATGCCTAGAAAGTCGTCATATCAAAACTTTCCCAAAGCATGCTATTTGCTAACATAGCTAGATATACTACTATAGCAAAGCTGCATGAACACTGACAGTAACTGTCATATTTTGTTTGAGTTCAGGAGCAAAAAACATGAATAAAATAACAGTATTTTCACATGAACAACAAAAACATGCTTAAACATCCTTTCCATATCTACTGCATGCTACAAATGTATACTTTTCATCTATATCCTAATCACGCACTCTAAGCCCAATCACACACTCTAAGCCAAATCCACCCATGTGAGTGATTCACCCGTTTCCTCAGGCCGACAGAAAGTTAATGCACAACAAACTTACTTTTCAGATATGCACAGTCACATTTCCCCGTCTTCCCATGCATTTCTGGAAGTGCTGTGGTTTAATTAATACTCACTGTCTGAATATGTTTGGCTTCTGTGAAACAGCAGCTCGATAAACAAAGAAGTTACTGGACTTTTATTCACTTCCAAGAGGTAGAGGTTCAATAGGTTGAAAAAGTAATGCACAGCATTCATCATAATTTCTCACCATGACTCCAAATTGGATGCTTGCATTTAAGCTTTTAAAAAGTGATTTAAGGCCTCTAGGTAAACTGACCACTTTCCAAAGTCACGAGAGATTCTAATTATATTGCAGTACTATGAAATTCAGGTCACTAACTTAGGAGCTTGGATACAGATATACAAGAAAAAGTCATAGAATGCACTCATGAAAAACTAGACTGTGACCTTCCTTTACCAGTTTGAAATAAGGAATATTTTCAGAAATTTATTGTACTTTTTTATCAGCTGTGAATGAATTAGACACTCTGGTGCTGACTCCCCAGGCCAGTCAACAAAGAAAGCTATGACCATTTTAGTTACAGTATTTTCTTCAGCCAGTTAATAAATATATATTAAACTCGCTGATTAGAACAAGTATGTAACGCCATTAGATTCGCTCATTAACTTCAGCTACTTCACAAGCATTTGCCATAAAATTACTTTTTCATCCTCATTTGGATAAATTAAGCAGATTGTTTTACAGTCTATCTGTATGAAGCCATTTTCTTTGTCTCCAGAACTTATCGTTCTTTTCAGAATCTACGTGTATTTTCAGTCATTTTCACATGTGCAGCCAGAATACATTCACCAAGGGTAGAGGCAGTGATAATGACACCTTCCTAATGTTTTTTCTCCATTATCTATTTGCAAATTTATGTTATTTAGAGCACCTGAACAAGACATCTTTTTGAAGGATTTATTGACAATGCTCACGATCCAAGAGACATCTTTCTGTTTTGCAAATGTGATCACCATTCTTAGACTGAATCTTAGAAATTGTAAGCAGCTTTCTATAATAAATCTCATCTTTAGAAGATTGGATTAGGTAAACATAATGCTTCCAGCTTTCCTCTGAACATCTGGGTGAAGACCCCAAAGGAGTCACATCTTTAGAAGATTAGATTAGGTAAACTTAATGCTTTCAGCTTCCCTCTGAACCCCTGAATGAAGCCACTAGAGGAGTCACAGGGAACAAGGATATCCTGCAGTGGAAGCACAAGTATTCATCTAAGCGTATAGCAGAGAGTAGTAAATTTTTGCTGTATGAAATAGTTCAATATTATATAAAATAAATCATGTTCCAAAGATCACTTTGGCAAAGACATCAGTGTTGGGTTATCGCATTCTGATTATAATCTGTATGTAACACAAGACTGATGTTCTGATACCCTCAAAACTTCAACTGACCACGTGTGGAAGCCTACAGCCTTTAGTAGATTTCAGGGAATGCACAGTATCAGGACCTAAAATTTTAAAGTCAGCTGGAGCCATAATCAGTTGATGCTTCAGAGACGCAGCTACACCCCATGTCCCTAACATGTCAGAGAAGTCTGTGTTTGATAGTTTCCTATTCTTCGTTCTCCTGCACAGAATAACAAGAGAAGTAACAATCAAATCAACCACACTCTCCACTAAAAAATGTAAGATTCACTTTCTGATTGATTCTACTCTTATCATCCTCCCGAAACAACTGTGGCCTTAGACATTCTTCAAGTTTGAAATCAATATAAAAGCTTAGTGCACATAAGTATTAGTTCTTATCTCTTGCTTTCCAGGTTGATTATATGACAGTATTGCCAAGGCATCTTTCTTAGTGTCTTAATCAGCACATACGTACAGCTGATTCTAGTGCTATCTTTTGCCTTTTTTTTCCTTGGGAGGGCTGTTCTCATTCTTCTTTTTTCACATGTTTTTCTAAGTCATTCTGAATTGTCCTCTATTGCATACATGAGCTCTCTCATTTTCTGGTGAGTAATTTTAAATACATTTTATATCACTTTCCTTCCTGATTTTTTTTTAATTACTCAAAAAAATTTTTCAAGATCCTAATTATTTATTTTTTTTTCCATTCCTTTGGACCTACAGATTCACTAGTATTTTTGGAACAGGAGGGTAATAAAAAAAAAAATGTTTTCAGAATTATCATTTCCTGGAAGTGATTAGTAAATGCAAAAGAAAAAAATTTTAAAAATTAAGCTAGCGTTTACATATCCATGATGGTTTTTTCCCTGATACACCAATGTGTTTTTGCTGTATTGCATTAGAATTGATGAATCTCTATGTCATGATCTATGTTAATCAGGAGGTAATTCTGTTCTTTGGCTTCTCTAACTTCTCACTGTCTTTTCCTATTTTTAAATCTTTTATTGTTATCAGTAGGCTTTCTTACCTTTTGTTGATCTTTTGTTCTGTATGAACACCGCTATCAGACACAGGAGAAACTTCTGGCATCTTCTCACAGAAGTCACCCTGTAGCCACACTTTTACCAAATCCTTACCATGAAAATCCAGTACAGTATGTAGGAGAAACAGACAGCTTAACTAGAATGTTATCTTAGGTACATCATTTAAAATCCTCGATTCAGATTGGCTAATATTTGGTCAACACAATAACTTTTACATGGAAATTGCACTGATAATAGTGGTGGAAAATGATGGTGGCAAAACCAAATAATACTGATATTTACTTTTAAATAGCGTGAAAGAAAAAATGTGTTGCCCTTGCATAGAACTTCACTTTTAAATCATTTTAATGAAAATATATATTGGAATCATGATTCTCATAACCTGAAAGAAACTATATTTAATCATTAAACTTATCATAAAAACTTTTTTAATCTTTATGGGAAATTTAAAATTCTAACTCCTTGGATCCTCCTCCCACAATTTTTTATGCCAAGGATTAACTCACCATGGACCTCTCTTCCAAGGTGAAGTAAATAGTTCCTTCTAAGGTGAAAACCAAGCATAGTACAAAGGACAATATACTCTAGAGTTGATTCTCAAGAACAGGAATGGATGTGGAACAAAACTGCAGCATCTGTATCCCTTCAATCCCAGCATTCTACAGAGTGTTGTATCTGAAAGGTCCGCACATATGCTTCATGCCACACTTTTGCAAATTCATTGCATGCCTTCAGTTCCACATTATATCAAGTTAATTCTAATAGGCCAAAAGATAGTCTCACATTATTTCAAACACTTTTAACAGATAAAAAACATCAAGACATTAAGAATTATAACCCAAGGCTAGAAAGGTTCAGAGAAGCCCCAGGACCAAATACTGTGTACACAGATATGACAAGTCTCTGCTAGACTGTTTTAGCCTTGCAGGGTGGGTTACACTGAATCAGTCACTTCCTGGTGGTGAAATCAGAATGTCTCAAGTCATATCCAAGTTCTTTCTTCCCTTAGGAAACCCATTTAAAGAAACACTTAACAGCAAAGAAGGTGACCAAGTATTTCCTTCTGTTATTACTACATTGAATCACTGACTTTCACAAAAAGCACTTAACATGAGTAATGAGTGGGAGGATATGCATTCTTCCAGGTAAGATGCAAAAGAAAAAATTCTCTATATTAGTAAATTTAATTCTCTTAGACTTTATGAATCCACTTAAACTCCACATTCTAGATGTCTAAAATTGGGTACCTATATATAGTCAGCTAAATGCATTTTCAAGTTTCATTCACTATGTTGACTAGGGACTTTATTTACTTCCATTCATGTGGGCATTTAGTGCCTGTTTATAGAGTCTGAGGAACAAAATATGCAGAGATATGGCTGGCAGATGCAGCATAGCACCAGCAGAAGACATGGCTGTTCCGAATATAAGGTAAGAGAACAGTCAGGAGGATCTCCTGGGGCCCATCAAAGGGTATTGGATGCCTATATTTGGGCAAGTTAATTAAGTCCTTGACTTCCAATGACTACAAGACCTTAGACGTTAATTTGAATATAAATGCTTGTGTACAATCTTCTTAAATTGGAGCCAAATTTGACTCTGGGCATCTCCACTCTGAAGTAATTTTGAAATCATTCATGCTTGTCCTGTTTGCATATACATTGGTGCCTAGACTAATTTCAGACATCTAAGGTATCCAGGACATCCACTCAACACTGGTAAATAGGGTGCCTGACTTAAGGCAGTACAAAGCCTTTTTGGGAAGAAGATAACCAAGGATGAGTGAAATAGCATCCCAAATATTATTGCATCCTTTGGCAGAATAAAGTCTTACAAAAAGTGCCATAGGAACTCTGCTAATAACACCTGGCAGGATTCACCTAAGTTTTGCACAGTTAAGTTCAGTCAATGAATGTACTACCAGGTGACTGTCATAGATCTGTAACATTTTCTTATAGCAATGACACTTCACTAATTTAATTCTAATTCACTTAATTGTAAGTTTTATGACTAAAACCCCTCTGGATGTTCTATTCAATACAACTTTTTCATTTCCTTCCTGGAATTGTTAAAAAATTATTTTGCATACCTTATTTACTCAGCTGCAGGTATCACATTACTGTAGGTTGAATTTCAGTAATACACTACATTATTTCTATGTGATCTTTATGTACCTCTAAGGGATGCTATAAAACATAATAAATGCATTTGAATTATTTGGAAAATTTTAAGTGGAAACCAATGGAGACAACTAGAAAATCTTAAGACACAATTGAGAAAATCATTGAATCATAGAATATACTGAGTTGGAGGGGAAACACAAGGATCATTGAAGTCCAGCTTCTGGCCCTGCACAGGACACCCCAAGAGTCACACCATGTACCTGAGAGCATTGTCCAAATGCTTCTTGAACTCAGACAGACTTGGTGCTTTGACCACTGCCCTGGGGAGCCTGTTCCAGTGTCCAACCACTTTCTGGGTGAAGAACCTTTTTCTAACATCCAACCTAACCCTCCCCTGACACAATTTCAGGCCATTCTCTTTGGTCCTATCACTGGTCACCACAGAGAAGAGATCAGTGAGGAAGCTGTAGCCTGCCCTTTTCCAGGTTGAACAAACCAACATCAGAGGAAATGGCCTTAAGGTGCATCAGGGGAGGTTCAGATTAGATACTGGAAAAAAAATTTCACTGAAAGAGTGGTTAGGTATTGGAATAAATTTCCCAGGGAAATGGTGGAGTCACTAACTCTGAAAGCATTCAGGAAGTGTCTGGATGTGGCACTTGGGGATATGGCATAAGGGTAACTATGGTGGTGCTGGGTTGACTGTTGCACTAGGTGATCTTGAAGGTCTCTTCCAACCTTTATAATTCTGTGATCAGGCATAAGACTAGCATAAGTACAGTAGAATAGATAATCCTATTGTAGATAACTTGTCTTACCCTAAATAGCTGTAACAACTTTGCTAGCAGACACTTGTGAAATAAAAACTATTATTTTCATTCCATCAGAATTAAATGCAGAAAAAGCATTCTCAGTTAAAATGGAGGGTGCCCATAGTACAAGTTCCATCAGATTAAGCAGACTGGTTTTAAAAAACTAGTGTAAATTCCATTTGCAACAAAGGTCCATGGTATACCACTTCTGAGTAAGTGTTATGCTCTTTCCCAGGTTCTTAGATAATTTACAATAGTAACAAATAGCAAAACTTTTCAATACTAGCAAAGAATTATTTCTAAAACTAAAATTTAGGTTATACAATTTGGATTTAAGCAATATTTAATACAGATGGTGGAGTGGTGATAACATTACCAGGCTAAAATAAGATTTTGTGAAAATCAATGCAAGATAGTGAGTGATGAGGGATTTAGGCGTATAACTAGAAAGCCTTGACTCCTTGTGAGGCTTCAGAATATGTAATCCTGTAAGAATAAGGGTGAGATAGCATTACTGTAAAAAACTTAATTATTCCCTGACTATTCAAATTACAGTAAGAAAACCTTTTTCTTGTAATCCCTTTTAGTCAGGGGAGATCTCATCGCTCTCTACAGTTACCTGACAGGAGGTTGTAGGCAGGTGGAGGCTGGTCTCTTCTACCATGCCTGCAGTGAGAGGACTGGAGGAAACGGCCTTAAACTGAGACAGGGCAGACTCAGATTAGATATTAGAAAAAATATTTTCACTGTTAGAGTGGTCAAGCATTGAAATAGGTTGTCCAGGGAGCTGGTGGAGTCCCCATCCCTGGAGGTGCTCAACAGATGTCTGGATCTGGCACTGGATGATACCATTTAGTGATTTAGGGGTTGATGGGAGGACTTGATCTTAAATGTCTCTTCCAATCTTGATGATTCTAGGGAAATCTCACAGGAAAAATAAAACTGTCTCATATAACTTGATCTAGTCCTTCTCTCTGTGTCCTCAGCCTTTACAGAAAGAAGAAAATATCTTACTGCTGTAAAATCTCTGAAGGAAAATCAAAATTAAGCACAATCAATACTTGATTATGTAACTCCTTTAAATAAAAATTTCACTGATATTATGTCTTATATTTTAATTGCATATATTTGCAAATTACTTAATCGATTTAGAAGAAAACTTGCCCTACCATGGAGACATTAATAACATCAAGTATTTCCAAAATACTTCATATCACTGACTTAAAAACTTACTATTTTGTTTTAGGCTCATTTATTATTTAAACAAAAAACAATCAAAAAAAAGAAACCAGAAAACCTCAAAACAAAACCAACAACCAGAAAATAAAACCTAGTCTTATTGATTTGAATTTACTGAATCTCTCAAAAGGAAATTTACTGTTCCATAACCATCTTGGAAGCCATTCATGTAACTGACAAAGTTACTGCTAGAATGTTGCAGCTTGCTCTTAGACAACTTCTTTCACAGTCATCTTAAAAGCAGGTTTCCATGGCTTCCATTTCCCCATAAATGAAAGCAGCAAGTCAAATAGCATTCAAAGACCACTCTCTCTCAAAAATAATTGCTAACACAGAAAATTACTTTGAGAGGTTCTAAACTTCATACCATCAATAAATCCACAAGTTTTCTCACATTTATTGTTTTTTTTTCTCTGTAGGCTTACATGAAATGTCAAGAAAAATCAATGTGACAAAATGAACTTGAATATAAAGATGAACAATTTCCATTGCTGTAAAAAAAAGTCATGAATACATACATACTTGAGAGCAGATTTTAGCTCACTGAATGTAAAAAAACTCCACCAACATTATGAATTTTCATGGACAACGAAAATGAAGCAGTAGCATCTCACTCCTTTCCATATTCCAGTCATTAAGGTGATATTCTAAATTAGAGTGCAGAACTGTGATGAAATTAACATTTGACAGTAAATACCTTAAACACTTCCCTAAGCATCCATTGCTTCTCTGTGCTAGATATCTAAAGAACCTAAGCATTTGGTCTGAAACAGTGAAGTGATTCTATTATTCGTATGGCCAACTTCTCAGAAGTCAAGAAGTGAAGTCTCTTTATTGTGTCACTGAGTCCACATGAGAATGGTTGAAATGGAAGAGTGCATTGGCAGATGTTATTATACAGGATTGATGAGGGAATTCAGAGGAAAGAAAGGACTGTACAATTACATTTAGAAGGCAAAAAGCACAGAACATTGCCTATGAAGCTGGCCAGAATGGTTCAGATGAAAAAGTTTTCTGTTATGTATTACTTCTGCTGAAAATAGATGTATTTTGCTATGCTGTGGATTTTTATTACTCCCAGACACAACACAAATAACATGACTTTAAGATATGCCTTGATTTCTGGATATCTCTGACATTTCATCTACCTGTTTGCAATATTTAAGTATGGATCTGTTTACAGAGCTTTGATTTATTTTTCCACAATATTATTCTCCTGCTCTATAATTAACCTTTTCTTTAGCAATAGCAATTATAATTAAATTAGCATGCTGAACCATATAATATTTCATGCTAAGCCTACAGCTGTTGACTTCATTTTAATTTGAATATAGCCAAAGTACTGAAACAGATTTTCCTCTGGATCATCTTATTAAAATAATTATAGGCATCTTTTAAGAAGTCAAATTTTAATGGACTTAAACTAACTTTTAATTTTAACATATGACCTTGCCACTAATATATTGCGGGTGCTGTGGCTCACCAGGAAACATCAAATATTTAAGGAATTGTATGGAATACAATTTTAATTATATCCTACATACTGTTATGGTGTTCAATTGATTCTGATTTTTAAAATCTGTTAAATACACTGTTTGGTTTTTGTCAAATCCCTTATAATTTCTTGTTGTTCTTTATTTTTCACTTATAGCCTTCTTGACACTTACCTTTTCCACAGAACTGTTCGTAAGTCTGTGATTAAAACTGTCCCATAATGGTCCAGTACATTTATCTGCTGAAAATTCTGTTCTGCTGAATTAGATAACAGTTCTCACTTCTTACAGAAGTCTTTAGTTCAAACCTATTTCATTTTATATCACCTCAGCCATGATCCACAGCTTCTTCCCCTCCAGACTAATTTGCTTCTTCGCACGTTTTTTTTCCCATTCTACTCTTGTGAATGTAATATCTGATTTGAATAAGCCCATTAATCCATTAGCAACTTTTTTAAAATATAAATTTATATTCCATCCACAGATGAATACTATAATCCCTTCAAGCATTGGTCTGGCTGCCACATAGCGGGAAACAAAGAAATATGTGGGTTTCCTGCTAATTCCTAGATATGTATTCCCAAAATGGAACTTTTTTCTTATGTGAAATAATGTCAACCTTTCAGTTCTCCAAGACGATCCCAGTCATACCTCAGCTAGTTTATTCTTCTTGCCATGATAAATTTCTTATATTTCAGCTTCTTGCTTAGTCGGACCTCCATTAAGAAGACCTTAGATGACACGTCACCTACTGACACGAAACACGTAATTCATCTGCCTAAATAGTAGGAAACACATTTTGGGAGGGTGATTCACCTCAAGTTGGAAATCTGGAATAGTTTAGATGACTCACTTTCTATTTCTCCCATTCAGTACAAAGGAACAATACATGTTACCCAAATAACTTGAAAGCATTCTGCTTTTGCTACTTCCGCCGTAGTATTTATCTGCCAGAAACATCTCCACTGTGTCATAGGTTGACCACCTGCCAGTGTAACTGATGTGTTACGACACTTTTAGTCAGAAATCCAAAACACAGCGCCACACTGACTGCTCAAAAAAAAAAAAAATATAACCTTTCTCTCCAGTTAGAGCAGTTTGAATTGTAAAGACAGTGAAGAGAAATGTTGTCCTATGAGCTAAATTTCTGCATCTGTGAAGAAAGAAAGGAACAGCTTTTGTGTTTCATGTTGCATGCCCACTAACATACGGACCATCTTTGCTTGTGCACTTGCTTCTAGTGGTAAAAGCTGGTGTTAAACAGAGTAGCTAATGTTCTCATCTCCTGTGCCCTTCGTTCCACCAAACATAACAAAGGCAGGAATAACCAGCCAGCTGTCATGCTGAAAGCCAAGCAAGTCTTTATCACTTCAAATAGAAACAGTCATTATAGACTTCTTTTTAACTGGACATGTTTTCCTACAAACAGAGCTATAAACTAGGTACAATTTTATAATTGAGTTGTAAATCTTAGAAATTAAAAGAAGACATAACAGATGACTAGAGATTAAACTTTTTGTGCATGTGTTTTCTCTCTCTCTCTCTCTCTACTATGTATCATTCTATCAAGGTGCTTACTAAAGTATCTCTGCTCCAGAAAAAAATCCGCAGAACTCCAAAATGTTATTGTTTTCTACTTTTTTTTTTTCCAAGCACAAATATAGTGTGCTTTGGGGGTAGTAGTGCTAATTGCATTTAACCAAACTGAGCCCTGTAATTGCCTTTTCTACTTCTTCAAATCTTCATTGGTTTGTTTTCTACTCCAAAACAAAACAAAACAAAACCAAACAAAACAAACAAACAAAACAAACAAACAAATGCCTTTCCAGAAGGTTTTCCATCTCTCTGCAAAAATTTCCCATCTACCTCCTTTGGTCATAAGTTACTCCTCTTTTTTAAAATCATTTACTTGTCTATTACTACACACCTTATTTTTAGACAGTTGTCTAGTGTAGCATAGTTTGTTTTGATACATTCAGAATAAAAAAAAAGTTAATTGGTTAAGAAAGGAAAAAGACCCTGCATGCAGTAGGTATGGAATTTACCTGCCTGATGCCCAAGCTATTCACCCATTTTAATCACTGGGAAGAGGTAGATATGTTCAAAGAAAAATTCGCCTGTACTGTCTCAGCTTTTTGTCACCCCCTAAGGATGACAATTTCTCTCTTTTGAATATAAAGGTTACTGGAATGACCAAATAACTTGTAGACAGTTAATCATAACAGAGAACTCCTGGACTTAAGAATACACCTTCCAGTATACTCCATCTGTTCTCAGAATTCATAGCCTTTAGAACAGAACTGCAACTTATATCTCAGTTCTTTCTTCTAAAAGTGACTCATTTCTTCCAAACATTGCAGGCACACAGAAGATTTTAATTCTATTCCTTATTATTTTCCCTTCATTTATTTATTTATACACTTATTTGTTTATTTATTTATCACAGAAGCATAGATACATAGTGATCTTTGATTAAATACATAATTTCCAATAAAAACAAGGACTTAAACCTGGAAATCACATTCTAATTACTTAATGAAAAGTAAAATTATCTTTCCAATATGAATCCAAGTGATTTATAGCAGAATGTTATAATGTTATGATGTAACAGGGTGCTCTACTGGATAAAGTAGGTTCAACCAACCATACTCCAACCAGGAAACTGGACTCCAGGCTCTGGAATTGTAAGTCCAAGTATTTCTTCAGCTGTGGTACATTTTGTTCCAAACAGACTAGTAGTCCAGAACAAAGCACAAATCTGAATGTGAAAAAGACTGTGTTGGATGCTTCTGTAGTTGTTCTTATTACCTGAGTCTCCACTTGGCTCTTTTCACTGTCTCATCAAAAGCCTCTTTTATTAGCATCTGAGAATGCAGAACAGATCTGAGTTGGCAGACAAGGTATGCAAAGGAACAGGTTGTAGATATTACAGTAAGTGCATACCTATTATGCTGTACTAGATGTAAAATGTTTTTGGCACACTAAGATTCTCATATTAAAAATCTCTCCATTTTGCACCAATAAATGTTTACATGGTCAATCAGCAGCTAACAGCCTTGGCATGCAGGCATTAGCAGTTTTGGATTAGGAAAACATGTAGAGATAGATACTTAAATCTCATGCAAGTCTTCCTGTGGACCTAGCCAGAAGACATTTTTTAATATTTAACACATTAAGGCAATTTGCTTTTGCCTGCACTGACTAGCAGTTTATCCATTTCCATCTAAAATACTCCTCAGAATGTCTGATTCCTTTTGAAGACAAGCACAATAACCATTCTGCCAGAAGAGACAAGCGGGTCAGGATCATTTTCTGAACCCTCTTTCAAAAAAAAAGAAATAACATTTAAACAACTCAAGCCTCCACCTAGACATCCAAGAATTTACCAACATTATTATGAAGTCCTGTTAGCAGAAAAAAAACTGGGAACTACAGATCGCAAATAAAACACTTAAAGAAACTGGTCCAGTTCCTGGTCCAGCACCTTTTTCCACTTCAGACTAAAAATGCAGCACCACATTCTTTCTAACTTGGTCCTTTCTTTCCTCACTTAAGGTAGTCTTTTCACCTGGAGTATGGAGAGGGACTCTTTGTCTTTGCAATCAAAGACAGTATTGGAAAGCCTCCCCTCCCTCAGACAGACCATTACTTTCTAGACATCACAGGATTTACAGACATGTCACCGAAAATTATGAACATACACCTTCAAATACTTCATGCTACCACTTTTGGTTAATCAATTCATTAATACATATTAGATGGCATCCTTAAGCCAAACTGATGACTCCAGATATACCATCAATTATTATTTAGAATTTTTACAGTGGTCCTGTAGCTCCAGTGACTTGATGAAATGATTCTTGATTTACGTTAGAATGAAAAATTAAAGTCAGTCTAGGATACCAAGACTTGTAAAGACCAAGAGGACAAAACCTGATGGTTGTCAAGTTCTTCAAAAATTAACTGAGTAACAATGGATAGATGAAACACCATTACTAACTACTTTTAAGAATAATTATATAGCTTATTAGAACTGCTGGCTGTATAAATACTAGAGTTTAAAATAGTCCTTCATACTAACTATCTGCTGTAGAAGCTAAGAAGAACTAAGGAAAAGAAACTCAGCTTTTCATCTACTGTTAAGGAAACATCCCACTCTGACCATTCACGGGGCTCCCTGGCAGTCACACTCCCAAGGCCAGACCTTCATTGCTGGGACCGAAGCCCCTTCCCAGCAGGCGGCTCCAGTGCCCCAACAGGACCCCCGCTTGGCTCCCCGCTCCCCCCGCTCACCCAGCCACACCAGGTTTCCCATGGCAGGATTGGAGGTCTCATCCCATAAATACATTTATTCCCCACCCAATAACTCAGAAACAAGCCAAGCTGGTTCCCTCGAGGAGGGACCCCTAACCAAGAAACCCCTGGGCTTTTATCCCCTCAGTCTCCCCATGCTTCTGCCCCCTCTCCGTGTCCATCCACCTCGCTGGCATCACCCATCTTCATGTCTTTTGTTATCCCAAAGGTTGGCAGCTCCCAGCCTCTTGTCTCGGGCTCCCACTCCGAGCTGAACCCACATCTCAATGTGCATCTCAATCTGCATCTTGCAAGCCCAAATACCCACAATCATCGTGGTCCATTAATGTCAGTACAGATAACTCTGTATAGATTGGCAGATTTACACCAGCTAAGAATTTTAATTTCCTTTTTTTGCCTTCCCTGGTGTGGGTTGGTGGTTTGGATGGATTTGAGGTCACTACCTAGCTCTGCCTTGTTTACTTTCTGAAGATGAGCTGCACAGTACAATGAAATTATGCTGATATAAAAGCGACATCAGACAGCCCTTGGGGAAATTTCTTTCTTGTGTCACCCAGATTTAATTAGGAAAAGCTAGAAGATGGGGGGAAAAAAAATCTTAGCTGACATTGATTGCCATTAATGTAGTTCTAAGACTATAATTCCCTGTGACTTGGTACTGAAAATAAAGGAAGTCATATTATACTTGATTATAAATCAATTTTAAGAAAACATTTTATTTTTTCATTGTAATCAACTGAATAATGAAAAATAAATTAATCAATTCCAAAGTGAAAATGTTTTTGTAGCTCTCTCAAGCTCTTTGTTTTGCAGTATATGATACCATTTCTTTCTCTCCTTTTTGGTTTATTTTTATGTTTTAGGTACGTACAATATCTACAGAAAAGAGTGGCTAGTTTTCTTTTTCACTCATATGGAAAAAGGATGACACTGAGAAATTTGTTCCAGTACAAAACATTTAAATTTTTGGTTTCATGTAACAGCCTGATTAAATTCAACATTTAGCACTGAAACCCAGGGTAGATAATTTTTTAGTAATTATAGCTATAGACAAAAAGGATAAAATACAATCCTTATGCAGTGATGGCCTCTGAGCTGACTATTCTATTCAGGGAGAAGATCATAAAACTATAATGTGTGATTCTCTGAAAAGATGTCTAGTGTTCAGTAGTAACAAAAAATTCAGCTGAATTTAAAAATTTTATATGAAAAATTACAGACGGCAAAGGAAAAAAATGCGTCTGCAAATTAATATTGCATGTCGATACATAAAACTTTGTACATCTCTTGTCCTTCCATTTCAAAATTGATGTAATTAAATAAATCTTCAGAGAGGAGAAAAGTCATCATCAGCAAGGATTTGAGGGAAGGTGGAATTAAGAATATATAGACTGGTAAAGCAAAAAGCAGAGCCCATGCCGGGGAGAGAGAGAGAGAGAGAGAGAGAGAGATGATGTTGAAGTATTTGAAGTCATGAACATCACAAAGAAGGTGAACAGTGAATGTCTGTTCATTGTCTTTACTTTTGTGGAACTAGAGGTAACTTTCACCTGGCTTTTCTACATCATGGTCTCATACAGAACATAAGAAAAGAAAGGAAAAACACAGGAAAAAAAAACAATGAAAGTGGACTTAATTTTTAACTTCTATACTCCAGTCAGAAGTAAATTTCACAATAGAGCCACTGGCCTAGTAAATAATGAAATTTGTAAAAACTATACTTCTTGAGTTCATTCAAACACATCTGAAAGTCTGACCTCTTTGTAGGACCCTATGGAATCTAGATCAGAGATTTCAGAAAGTGCAGGGAATATGAAGATCTCATACATTAGAATTAAATTTTGGTAAGAACTGTTTGCAAGATCTTTCTTCTCTACAATCTTTTCCTCCATTTCAAAAGGAAATCACATTGTTCTTTTTCCATCAAACATTGTGAACATAACAAATTTTCACATCACATGATTTGACATAAGGTGCAAGAAAGCTAGGACATACTAGAGGAAAGTAGTGTGGGAAGGACACTCTGAAAGAGTAAATCCTGGAAGACAGATCACAGGATTTTAAGTGTTTTGCTTAGAGAAGCTATTTTCCCTTTTACTATTCCTTTATAAGCAGTATTAAGTGTCATGATTATGGTTCCCAGCTCAGTCTTCCATGCTCCTGAGCCAGATGCTGAAAGAATTCAGGTTACTTACATCACAATAATGTAACAGTTTCATTCTCCAATACTAAAATAGCATTTCAAGAATACGATGTGTTTCGTGTTATATGACTCGTGTATGAGCTGTGAGGCCTTTTAAGAACCACTTTATTTCATTTAAGTATTTTCAATGTGGAAAAATTAATGAAATAAAACTTGCTCATTTAAGTCATTAAACCGAATAGTTTCTGCCATAAGCTAGAGTAGCTGCTGGATGGATAATGCAGTAACAGCCATCCCATGGTTCCAAAACAGCAAGTTAAACATTGTGCAGAAGGGCTCTATTACAGGAACTCTCTTATCACATTCAAACACTTGTGGGTTTTACTTGTCAGAGTAAATTTTCTGCACTGTGTACCCCATGGACTTTACACATAAATAATCAAGTTTTTTAAAAAGCAAATGGACATTTAATATAATATTGTTAAACAACATATCCTTCTTGTTTTTCAACATAACTTTTTTTTAATTCTTATGAGGATCAATTCTTGTAGCTAAGCTAGATATTACTCTTTTACTTAGATATTCCCTTAATTATCTTACAACTTTTCGTAAAGACACTGAATTATTATGAACTGTACATAAAAGTGTATATAATCGTTTACAAATGTGACGCATCAACTTTATTAGAAATGGAACCTGTATGCTTACAGGAGTTTGCCCTTTTTTGTCACTCTGCTACCTAGCAAATCATTTCTGTTGTTTTTAAAACCTGTGTGAACTTAGTAGCTTTGCCATCAGATAATTCTGGCTTGAGATTTGCTAAAGTAGGTCACCATGTTGTAAGCTCTCCTTGCAAATTTTGCTGGTGCTAGTCCATTCAGAGTGGCAGCCCCAGGGGCTTGTTTGCATGCTCAGATTCCAGTCTGTTTTCCCTATTTAAAAAGGAAAGCAAATCAGAGACTTAGACATGTGCGTAGCAAAGAATCCTGTTGACTTGGTGTACTTTTTGAAGCTAAATATGTAATTGGGAGGAGTGAGCCATGTGTCAGTTTAACTAAATTTGTTAATCAGTCCTCTAGGCTATGTTATGCAGTTTTGAAGAAGGTAAGTTCTGCAAGTGTGTAAAGTTTCTTGGTGACTGATTGAAGAAATGCCATTTTAATGCTCTTTCCCACATTCTTCTTAGGTTTAAACAGTTTAGGCTGATAACTTCAGTTTTGGGTAATCCAAGGATCTGTCTCTTCTGACAAATAAAATATGATAAAGCCTGGAATGCTGATCAGATCCACACAGCATTTACAAACTGGATTAGTCCCTTGCTCTGTTATGAGGTGCTCAAATGACTCGTCTGTCTCCAAGCAGGGCATATTCTGGAGTAAATTCATCCCACTCATTGTTTCAAAAAGGACAGCTTGCAGAAAACTGAACCAGTGCTGATTCCCTCTACCCTCAGTAGCTCTCCAGTGTTACTCCAAAATGTTTTGTTGTTGCAAACAGCCTGTGTGCCATAATGCCATTGCCAGATTGAAATTTTTAGTAATTGAATCCCTTCTTGAGTTCAAGAGTGGATTTCAACTCACTTAAATGTAGGTTACTGTGTTTCTACCATAATCAGTGAAAATCTAATGAGTACAATAGGTGGAATTTGGGCAGATTTATCATACCCTAAGATAGACAACTTTTATCTGAATATCCTTCTAGACTCATGATTGTATTGTGATGGGGATTATTTCCCTTTCGAAAACATGAGAGTCTAACACTGTATGAAATACTTGAAGCTTTTCAAATCACCTGCCTGATGCCGACTGACATAAGATGGGACCTGTAGGAAACCGATGCCTGCAGGTGGGCATGGGTTAGTGGTGCCCACAGTCAGGCAGAGCAGGGCTGAACTGGAGGCCAGCCCTTCTCCAGCATCACTGGGGCAGGGGGTGATGGCCTCAGGAGGGAGTGATTTGGAAAAAAATCTAGAAAACAGTTATATGATACTCATATTAACATAAGAGATTCTCACATCTACTGATCAATGGAAAGTCAGAGATTTGCTGAAGTAAATTTACACATGCCTAGACTCAGATGATAAGATTTTAAGATGCATGTAGCCAAAACTTCCTACATATTTATTTTTCAAATCACTAAAAACATTCAGAGGGACCAAAAAGTGTATTCCAGACAAATCTGCCAGGAAGCTCTGTTATATTAATCAGTATCTTACACAATGACAGATCCACAGTGTTAATAGTTTTGCATTAAAACATTATTCGAATTCTTAACACATCCTTTAGGTGCTGAACAAGTTATTATGTTGCAGCCAAAAAATAATTTTTGTTCAGGTACCCACAGGCAATGCAGAGTTAAGCAAGAAGCAGTGAATTGCAAATATTACTGAAATACCCACTGTGCAGATCTGAAGATAATTTATGGTTTAGAGAATACATCGAATTAATTTGAAAAGATGTAGAAGCAATTTCTGAAACACACATGAAGGGATTCACTTAATTCTAGATTCAACACTTAAGTGCTAGCATACGGCTTAACAATTTTTGTAACGTGCAAGTGCTGACTGTCTGAGATAAAGTCATTTTTTATTCTTCATTCATTAATTTCAAACTGCTTGAGTTCCTCAGGAGAAGGGGGACAATAAAAATAGCTTTTTTACATATGTCAATAGCGAAAGGCAGTCCAGAAATAACACTGGTGTGTTACTTGATGAGGATGGCCACCTCACAAACAAGATAGACAAGGCAGAGAAGCGTTAATACCTTCTTTGTTTCGGTTTCCAACACTTATGATGGACTAAGAGGGTCTCAGTGCCCTGAGCTGGAGGACCAGAATGATAAACTCCCAGGGGACCCTGAAGTTCTGCAGGAACTGCTGCTCCAGCTGGATCCCTGTAAGTTAAGGGTCCTGATAGGATTCATGCAAGAGTATACCCAAAGAGCTGGCTGATGTCTTTGTGAGGCCTGTCTTTGATTTCTGAACAGTGTTGGGAATCTGAAGAAGTCCCGTGACTGGAAGCTGGCTAACATTGTCCCAGTTTTCAAGAATGGCAAGGATGACATTGGAAAATATAGGCCTGTCAGTTTCACTTCAGTGGCTGGTAAAATTATGGAGATGATTATTCTGAGAGTTATTGAAAAATGCCTGAAGAAAAACACAGTCATCCATTACAGAGCGCCTTCATGATGGGAAAATCTTGCTTGTTGAACTTAATTTACTTTCACAATAAGGTAACCCACCTAGCTGATCAAGGGAAGGCACTTGATGTAATCTTTTTGGATTTAAGTAAAGCTTTTGATGCTGTCTCTCACAGTATTCTTCCAGGCAAAATGTCCAGGAAACAGCTGCATAAATGCATCATGTGCTGGGTGAGAAACTGGCTCACGAGTTTGACACAAAGAGTTACAGTGAATGGGGTGACATCAGACCAGTGACCTGTCACTAGTGGAGTTCCACTTCTTCAACATATTCATAAATGACTTGGATACAGGATTTGGACGAACACTAAGTAAGTTTGCTGACGGCACTAAATTGTGAAGAGTTGTCAACTCCCTTGAAGGCAAAGAAGTCCTGCAGAAAGATGAAGACAAATTAGATGACTGGGCAATCATCAACCATATGACGTGTAAGAAAGGAAATTGCCACATACTGCACCTGGGACAGAGCATGGTCAGAGCACCACTGGATGTATGTACAGACTGGGGAACTGGGCTCTGAGAACAGTGCCACAAAGAGAAGCCTGGAGGTCCTGGGCATTGATAAGTTGAATGTGAGTCAGCAGTGCCCGGACAGCCAGGAGGGACAACTGTGTCCTGGGGTGCATCAGGCACAGCATCGCCAGCTGGGCAAGGGAGGGGATTGTCCCACTCTGCTCTGCACTGGGGTGGCTTCACCTCAAGTATTTTGTGCAGTTTGGGGCACCGCAATAAGATAAGACATTAAGATATTAGGCAACATCCTAAGGAGAGCAAAAAAATGGTGAAGGACCTCGAGGGAAAGCTGTATGAGGGGTGCTTGAGGCCACTTGCTCTGTTCAGCCAGGAGGAGATCGAGGGGAGACATCATTGCAGTCTACAATTTCCTCATGAGGAGAAAAGGAGAGACAGACACTGATCTTTTCTCTGTGGTGACCAGTGCCAGGACCTGAGGGAATGGCCTGAAGTTGTCAGGGAAGGTTTAGGTTGGATATTAGAAAAAAGGTTCTTCACCCAGAAAGTGGTTGGACACTGGAACAGGCTTCCCAGGGAAGTGCTCACAGCACCAAGCCTGAGTTCAAGAAGCATTTGGAAAATGCTCTCAGGCACATGGTGTGACTCTAGGGGATGGTTCTGTGCAGAGCCAAGAGTTGGACTTCAACGATCCTTGTGTTTCTCTTCTAATTCAGGATCATCTGTGATTCTATGAGTTACAACTTAACATTTCTTTTACCTTTCGGTGTGTACATGGAGAAGTGTTTGTCACAGCCCAAAAAAAGGTACCATTAAAAATTATAACTCTTTTCATGCCCAGCCTTATCATGGCAGTAGTGAGTTAGTTGCTAGCTAGACAAAAACAAAACTGAGAAACCTTATTTTATAAATTCGAACTTTGGAAATATTGACTTCAATATGAACTATTATAGAAGCTGTCATTATTCTAGCTTATTTCTAGCTGCAGCACTACGACTTTCATTTTGTAAAATATTCTGTAAATTTTAAAATTGAACATTTTCTGTCCTTTTTCTGGTTGTGTTCATACAGTGTCTATTAATCTGTGGTGCATTTTTTCTACTAGTTCTGGTACACCTTAAGTGGATATGACTGTATGTGAAATACTCTTTTTTTCCTTTTTATTCACTATTACTCCTTTATGTTATTTGAAGGCATTCTGACCTCTCAAAGTCTCAGAAAGCAGAACTTGAAGAACTTATAATAAGAAATGTCTACTCAATGAAAAAAGAATGTGTCATTTTGGCAGAAGCACTATGTATTTCTGAAGCACTGTGTATTTCTGTTATTGTGTCACAGCAAGAGAACAGTCTCTTCTCAGGGATAGCAGGGGAAGGGAATGGTATTTTGCCTTAGAGCTTTCTCTTATGTTGATCTGTTAAAAATGCATGGGTTCATAAATATGTAAGATTATATGTGCTTGCAGGAATGGGCTTTTGAAAAATACAGCTATAGTGCTTTCTTTAGGACTTATTCAATGAGTTAAAAATTATTTCAAAGAATTATTCTAACTGAACTCCAGTTTTTGTCCAGGTGAGGACAAGTCTGGGGGGGTCTTAATATGTGGTTATTAGACTCATTCGGAATGAGCTCTTTCATATATTAACTCTTAATTTCAGTGAAATCCATCAAATATAACCTCTATTTTTTCCTAAAATTAATGTTAAAGTAATAAATCTCATGTTTTTGTAAAAAAGAAGAATAAATAAAGCAACAACTTAGTCTTCCAGACCTTGGGCATGCTATGGAGATTTTGTATTGTCAGTATTTTTCCTTACCTTCCTCCTGTGTCTTTCATCAACTTGAGTATAGTCTCGTGACTTTATCAGGTTGCCAAGTGATAGATTTTTATACCCTAAAAAAATTCTTCCCAGAAACAGCATAAAGTTTAGCTGGGAGGAGAAGTTCAGAGTCTATTACCTTTTTGACAAAGCCTTCCTTGATCTGCTTAAACTCACTCCTCTAAGTCTCTGTCCTGAGGTTAAGGTCTGCAAACTGCAAAAGCTACTTCACTGAAATGATTTAACTCTCACTTCTGCCTGTCTGTACATCCTTTTATGGCACTAGCATCGATCAGCATGTCAATAAGTATTTTTCCTGTCATTTGCACTCTGGTTGCTAATAATGGTATGTGAAAAGACATTACAGAACAGAATGGGATTTCTTTCATATCTAGTCATATGAGATTTCTCATCAACTTGAGCCCCAAACATAAGATGAGTGAAACCTTACAAAGAAAACATTCAGCTGGACAGTATAGTGTGTCATTTTTAGTAGCATTTTCTACAGTTTCACACTAGAACAACTGTGAGTGGGATGGGTGGGGTGTGGTGTGGCATAGATACAAGATACTAGCACAGAAACAATGAAATTCAAAATTCTTCCAGATCTAAAAACATCTAAAGCTTTTTTTTTTTTCCTCCCTTTTCCAATAAAAGTGTGGATAAATTTTACAGTGATGTCTTGAATCTGACCTCTGGAATTGATTCTTGAAATCTGAGTGGAGCTTATCAGAGATCTTGTTCTGACCTGGCTTCTCTTCCATAAGCTAATAGAGAAAAAAATCAATAAATTAGTTATTTGCCCAGTTTTACAGGATTTTAAATATATTTCTTTCAGCACTTTTTCATTTACATACTTCCAGGTGAGAGCAGTGATGACATTTTAGAGATATGAGGGTCCCTCAAAAGGCAGATGGGTGTTGTAGATCTGAAACTCACTGTCTCAAAAATAGTTTGGCAATTGTCTCTGGTCTTGGCCAACATCTAAGAAGACATTTAAACTAATGTTTTCTATATCTGGTAACTACTTAATATAATCCATTTATAGATTTCAGTATACAAAGTATGCTAATATGATAAGCAGTCTTCTCTTTTACAACTTGGTAATACACAGTATTCACATTATATTAGAAATTTGGTCAATTACCAGGACTATTAACAACAGTTTTTATCTGTGGTCAGATTGGGAGCTAGACCTACTTACAAAAGGCTAACTGACATTTACAGTGGAGTGATAATGTCACTTCTGAAAGATAAGAAGTGGCAGTGACTAATCCTTCAAGAAAGCTGCCAGAGCATATATTCAGGCTTAGCCATGAAAATCTGTAGAAAGGAGTTTTTAATCTGTGTATACCACATTACATGAATTTTCAAATCCAGATCTTATTCAGAAAAACAGTACATAAGACAAATAATTTAGGTTTTTTGTTGTGGGGTTTTTTTTTTTTTGTGGTTTTGGGTTTTTGGGGTTTTTTTGTTTGTTTGGGTTTTTTGGGGTTTTTTGGTTATAATACAGATGAGGTAGCAGTTTTAAGGAGCTCATATAAGATACAGGTAGCTATGAACCTAATTCTAAACTCTTGGTGCACAAAGCATAGAACAAAATATTGCTTAATTTCTATTCAAGTTTGTCTGATGCAAAGAGTAATTTCAGACTAAAAATAGCAAAAAAAATTATACCTTCCATTCCTTAATGTAGATAATAAAAATCTTAGAAAACAGGTTGCAAACCATCTTTTCAGGGCACAGTAGCCCAGCAATCATTGAATGTCATTCTGTTTCTCTTCTCTTAATCAGCATGGACCACTTTGTGCAGAGGCAATGTAGCACAATGCTCTCAGATCTTTGCCACTGCCTGATCTTAAACACAGGTTTTTAAATGTATTTCTGGACACTGCAGAATATGCCTAAACATCAAGGTCTCCCAGGGAATTTGTAAACCAAGCGAGAATCAATCAGATTTTTAATGTTTTCTTAAAGAAAAACAGTATTTCTGGGAATTTCTTTCTTTTCTTTTAAACTGTCAGTTTGGGCAACTTATTATAGTATATGATATTAAAGTGGACTAGTTGTCTGATACATAACACTGTCATTCTTTTTTACAGATTTTTTTTTCCCTTGTAGCAATAAACCTTTTTACCAAACTGTATTTTAACATAACTATGTTGGCTTTACCACCACAAAAATGTGAATGGATAGTGTTGAAAAAATCATTGAGCACAATAAATCTTTTGAATTCTGTCAGCACTCACAACATTTCCCTTAAGTTTGGGGTTTTCTTCATTCAAAATGAAATTTCCTAGTCAGCAGCAAACAGCCAACACCTGGCTTAACACCAGATTGCTTAGTCTGGTTGTGAATTAAATCATGCTAACAGGTTTCTTCTTGTGCACCACAATAAAGATAGCTGACAGTATTTTCAGGTTCAGCACGTTCTCTTTGATGTTTCCTCATGACCTTCTGCCTCCAATAGGTTTCAGTGCTTTCAGAAATATCAACACCACTGCAGAGTTAATGTATGTTGTAGTCTGCCACCATTTGTCTGCATTCAAAAAAATAATTTTCTTATCCATTTACATTATATCTTACAATATTCATTACATTTTGTGTAGTCTTGCAGGAAAAACTTCTTGAATATGTCATGTAACTAGAACTGGAAATGCTCCCTCTGCGACTGAGTTTATGCCATTGAGAGAACCATGGCTATAAGTTTTCCGCTTAGTAATAGGTATAGCTTTGAAGTCCCCTGTAGGAATATTTATGGATAGATGTGCCACAATATGAACATGAAAAAGACCAAGTTCAAGGAACCACAAAAATTCTGCTACAAGATATTTGTCAGAAATTATTTGATTTTTTCTTTTGCATTATCACTGCTTAATGTGTTATTGCACAGGTATGTGCATTCCTAAAATTCCATAGGTTCTTTACTTAATTAAATTATTTTGGTGTACCTACTGGAACAGAAAGGCAATGACTTATGATTCTATATATTTTAAGTATGAAATGCTCTCCATGCAAATGGAGCAAAACTTATCCAATTGACTAAAGAGATGCTGATAAGTCATCGTGTGCAGTGAAATGAGTTATTCAGCTCTCTGTGGGAGGTAATCTTAGAATACTGCTCCATGTTAAAGCAAACCTCTTTCAAATGCAGGGCTTTGCAAAGCCCTTATCGACAGCAAAACCCCATTAAAGGTCTCTATCTCAGGTAATTTCTTTTCACTAATGAAGATCATCCAATCATTTGGTTCATTTCTAAAAGGTTTGAAGAAAAGGAAATTAAGATTTCAAGGCAGATATAGTACTTGTACTGAGTAAGCAATTTCTAATGTCTAGATTACAATGATGCTAGCTTCACAATAGTTTTAAAAACAAGTCTTTTGGATCTTTTGGAAACTAATCTTTGAATTTCTCTTTTGTGAAATCTCAAGAATGCTTTTCATGACAAGTTCCAACTTCTTGTAAGACACAGACGATTTTCAAAATATTCATATGGCATAAAAGAAATAATTTATCTGTTGACAGGATACAAAAAATATAAAGCTTTAAAAAATTCTCAAAAATGTTCCAAAACAATCAGAAAAAACATGGAAAAAAAAGAAAAACATATTGATGATTTTTAATTTTAGTTAAAACAGATGATTAGTGGATGCTTTTTAAATGAAAAATACATGAAAAATTATTGTTAAAAACAGCTATAACACTGATAAACGGTAAAATCTACACAAATAAGAGTCATATCATAGATACCAGTGTCAGAATAGGAGCACAAACATAGGTGCAAATTTTAGCTTTTTAAATTCTTGGTCAGAAAGTCCAGTCTGGGATACATTTCATCTCCAGTCTGAGACAGACACAGTCAGGTATTTAAAGGTCATAGCTGAACCCCATACTTGGAGCCTTCACTCAAGCACATTTTTAGGTAGGTTTTTTTTTGGTGTTTTTTTTTTTTTTTTTTTAGATTGTAGGTATAGAATTTTGATTTGTTCCTTTCTAAGTAGCTTTTCATAGAGTATGGCTACAGATCTGTGTTCAGGAACATGGTATATTTTGTATCACGGACAACAATACTACTGCCTCTAGAAGTGTCCAGCTCAAATTCAGAGTGTCTGCTAAGATACAGGTAAAATTGTGCAATGAGCACATATAGAAGCTTACACATATGCCCTGGTTTTGCAAATTTATGTAAATTTTTGTAAATCTATTCTCTCAGTGAAGTTAAAGGTGAGACTGGAGGGAAACAACCTCATCTTCTTCCTTAACCATCTGGAAAAATGTTCCAAGGGTTTTCCACCAATGTACAGAATTTGCTGCCACTTTACAACATATTTTTAAGCCAACAAAATAGTTCAAGGAGGTAACACTAATAGAGACTGAACCAGGATACTTACTGAATTGCTACTCATGCACACCTACAACTTCTTTGCACTACTGAAACACAAAATTTCATCCAGCTTTACTATATTACACCTTAATATCCTCTCTCACTTTCCTAAAACGTTATTGAAAGTGCCTGCCAGAAGATCCATCTCTTTCAGACTGGAGCATACTCATCCTGAACAAGCCAGCTGATGGATTATGGTGATCTGCCACTGGCTGAGAGCAGCTACCTCTCAAGTCATTATGTTTTATTTGCAGTGCAGTTTGAATTTTATTTTTGCATTTCTTATTAGTCATAAATTGATTTTTCAGGTTCAAAAAGAAAATAAATAAAGGGTAGAGCATGGGTTAAGAAACATCTTCTGTTTATCTATATAGGATATATGGAAGGAAACATATGCATGGTGCAATAGTAGTTGCAGTATTGTTGTTTAGGTATTCATCAAATTCAAGGAACATCAATCTTCTAACCTAAAAGATTACATAGAAAAGTGGAACATATAAACTGCAAATTAATCACTGAGGGGTCTGGGAGCCTGTAACTGACTCCAGCTAACATGTTCTGATAGAAGAATGTACAGAACTTCCACTGTCATCCTACACATCCCCTGCAGCTCTGCCTACAGTGCGCACTGATAAACACGGAGTGTTGCACAGATTATGGATACAGCTTCTAGGGGCTATTGTTATGAGAATATTCACAACACAATTCTAAAACTATATCCACACATTCATTAGGGAGAAAAAAATGTTTATTTGTTGGCAATCAGAATGAGACCTAATGGTCTTCAGTTCCTGAAGGAACCCTACAAGAAAGATGGAGAGGGATTCTTTACAAGGGCATGTTGTAGGACAAGAGGGAAGGTCTTTAAACTGGGAGTGGTTAGGTTTAGGTTAGATATTAGGAAAAAAATTATTTACTTTAGGGTGATGAGGCACTGAAACAGGTTGCCCAGGGAAGTTGTAGATGCCCCATAATAACAACAAAACCTGTTTAATCATTTCTGTTCCCAGCATATACTTTAAAATCAACAGAAAAAACCTACCCAGGTAATCTAGAAAGGAACTTTTCAGAAAAAATTCAAAATCTGGTTGACTTTTTCCAAAATTTTCTCACTCTCTTTTTCGAACTATAATTTGGTTTTGAAATATGAAAAAATTTTAGAAGTGTTTTTTTTCCTCTTGGTAGCTTTAAAAAATTGTCAAAGGGCATTTTTTCTGCCTTGTGGCATTGGACCAAAAATTCTCTTTACTCATATTAGTCTAATAGAGTTGATCCTATGAAACTGTTTAAAGCTTTCCATAAGCATTTAACTTTTCAGAAATTTTTCAAATACCATCTAATAATCAAATACCATCTAATACTCAAAATTTTGGGGGTCTGTATTAAACTGTGTGCTGGGGAAATGATCTCCAAAGAACAATACATTATTATGTGGTTTTTCAATTTTTGTCATCTGTTTCCACACAATGTTACACTTTACAAACCTCAGGCAAATAGATCTGCAAGCAAGGAAGCTGTAGTAAATGGAAATCACCGTGAGTCCAATAGATTATACACTGACACAAGAAAAGGAGGAAAAAAAATTTATATGCACAATCCTGCCTTCTTATTTTGAGACATAATCCAGCTGTCTCTGAAAGCTATAGCAATTTTTCCATTGTCTTCTGAGACTTTGGAATAAAATTTAATAAGCCTTTGGTGCTTATAATATTGATAACATGCTGGTACCCAGGACTCAGATTTTCATAAATGCATGAAATCTACTTTTCTTCATTCATTTTTGAAACCAGGGGAAGTACCCACAAAATTAGATGCAGTTTCTTATAAGGATGTCAGAGTCTTGGCGTTTTACAACTTAAAAGCAAGTTAAAAGTGGTGATAGGGGTTTTTTTTCCTATTATTATTCCGTAAATAAAATATGGTCTTATAATTAGACACATGAGATAAATATACTATTCAAAATCTAGGAACACAAAAATAAGGTGTAAAATTATGATCCTTCTAAACTAGTTATTACCTATGACCAGTGTGAGCTTGATATGAACAAATCTCTCTTAGATGTATAATATCTTAAACAATATTTAATTCAATTAACTTTCATCCTCCAGTGCATTTCCTATTATACTGTAGAAATATCATTCTGCTAGATATTCTATTTACTGTTCAAGATTTGGGTAGCTCAAACAGTGAATTCTCAAAAGAAAATTATATAATCCTTTTATGTGCATTAACTTTCTAGCATTTGTTTAATCTCTCCAATCAGCACTGCTTCTACTAAAGAAGTAAAATGATGGTTAAGAGTGTAGCACACACAGACAAGAGCAAGGGCATAAAAGAAAGACAGAAAGCACTTTGGCATTTAAGTTTTCCATTGTGGTTTGATATTTGGCTCAGAAAACCTGGGCCACTATTTCTTCATCACATACATTTTATTTCCATGTTAACTAGTTGTCCTGAACAACTTTGCTACTGATAAATGCTAATTTCATAGTGGTTGCTCCATGGCTTACTTCTAGCAGTATACACAAATTTAAACTCCCTCTCTCTCCTGAAGAGCTTCTGATTTTTAAAATTTTTTCCATGAAAATGCATTGCCAGTCTAGTTCATTCTTCTTAACCCATAAATACGAGTGCAGTTCTGCAAGTTCAGCATTCATTACTGAATTTAGCCTAAGACAAATGCTCCACAGGTATTATCTAGATAATTTGCATATTCTTCATGTTTTTCAGTGTGAAAGAACAATAGAGGCTGCCTCTGCCTTTCTCCTTGAATACTCTTTTAGCCTGTCATGTTATTGTTCATGCCTATAAATTAATTTTGAAACTTAAATGGTTTGTTAGGTTTAGACCCTCAACCAGAATTCAAAAAAAAAGTTATAATGTGATCATAGTGTAATTTAAACCCTCAAACTGCTAACTAAAGCTTCAGGCACCTAATTCTATATTAAAAGCTGCCCTGACCCATCCAGTCTTTTTTCCTCTGCAAACCTACAGTCTTCACATATATCTCTTTTTTAAGAGCTATTGTTCACCACAAATTGAGTCTACTTCTAGATTTCCCTGAGAAGCTCAGTCTGGAAGGGATTCTATTGAATCCATCCTGCTGTACACAGTGTTTAAAATGCTTTACCACTTCAAAGAACTGATGTTTTAGTCTCCCATTTCCTAGGAGTTTGCCACAGCTGTCAGGCATTCAAGATTAGTGGAATGCCTGACTGACAGCACTGCACATATGGGACACCTGACACCAGTTGATCCAAGGGATATCCCACGACATCATGTTCAGCATATAAAGGCAGATGAAGAAGGAAGGGAGAAGTAATGGCATTTGCCTTCCAAAGCACCCATTATGTGTGATGGATCCCTGCTTTCCTGGGGCTGCCTGAACACCTGACTGTCCCTGGGAAGTGGTAGTTTTCTTACTTTGCTTTGCTTGTGTGCATGGTTTTTGCTTTACCTATTAAATTGTCTATATCTCAAATCATGATTTTTCTCTTTTACTCTTCCAGTTGTCTTCCCCATCCCACCACAAGCAGTGAGTGAGTGGCTGTGTCAGGCTTAGTTGCCAGCTGAGGTTAAACCAGGACATTCCTTTTGTGTACAAGTGATTATTTATTAAGCTAAAAGGTGGCTGTAATGAAGTACAAGACTGCTCCTTTCACTGAGAGTGTGGGCTATGCACCTGTGTGGAAAACTGCACCTAGATTTCTGCCCCCTCTCCCAAGATTTGTTGATGGAGTCTGTGAAGTGTTTAGGAATGGAGAATTCATAAGGTCCTTCTTGCTAAACAGAGGCCTTAGAGGCTCCAGAAAAGATGGGGCCCTCTGTGATGACAGTTTATTGGATGTTTCAGAATGCACACTTGCTCTGTTACAGCTTAAGATAAATGTTTTTATAATAAAAACATCAATTATTTATGTTTGATATTAAATGATATCAGAAAGGAAGATAAGGTGTTTGGCAGGAAAAATTATCCTTCACAGTGCCAGAAACGGCAGTGATGTCTTATAGGTGCCAGAAAGGAAAATAAGAAAGGGACAACACAAGATGCCTCTGTTTTTCAGTAAGAGCTAGGATCTTGCTGAATGTTTTTTTTCTGCTTCAGAGAGTTGTCATACAGCAAACGTTGTTTTAGGTGTCCAGCAGACCAGCAGACATTGGCACATGGATTTTAGTAAACTAATCTGAACAAGGAACCATTCTCTGTCCCTGAGGGAAAGTGGCATGGAACAGCATAGCACTTGGCTACATTTCTTTTTCAGGCCTTACGTCGTACATTTCTGGCAAGGACACCTGGTGGTTATTTTTATCTATTTTTACCAGTTCAAAATCTCTGAAGAAAAATCTACAGCTCACTCTGAGATTACATGACACATACACTGAAGATCTGCAGTGTATCATAAAAAATATGTGGAGGAGTTTGAGGATTCAAAGCCTGCTGGGATAGTGCTAGGGAATTAAACAGAGCAAAGAGACCCAAATGTGGAGCAGTGCTGTCCATAATGCCTTTTGGGAGTGCTTCTTGGCATCTTCTCTTGTCAGTTTGTGTTCAGACAAAATTTGAGTGAACACTTTGGCACAGCCAAAACTGTAACAGTGATGACACTAAGAACTCAGTAGCCAAAACAATCACAGGTTGGTGCAGAAGACTATCCCTTGGGGATATTTTTTTGTGATGGTGTTCCTTCTGTTTGTTCATGTTTTGCTTTGGTTTTTCTTAGCACAGACATAGTCAGCAAAGGTTTAGTTGAAATCACAACAAAAAACTGATGACAGCTGTCCTATTTCAACTAGGAAGGCAAATAGAGTTCTTATGCCAAAGTAAATACAATTCTTGCTGATCTAGTAAAGTTTTCAAGCTAAGCCAGAGACTCAGTACTACTCGCCAGACACAGCCAAAAGAAGATATTGGATAAATAGAGGCAGCTACTGCAAGCATCAATGTGCTGGCCTTCTCTCACAGTGTGTAAGTCCATAGTTGTTTCAACACAAAGAAGTCCCACAGGCCTAAGATATTCTCTTCCCGTCCCTCTCTTCATGGTACCCTCAACCTTGCACTCTTTTTTGTACACTCTGTGTGTGATAAGCTTGGTCTGAATCACAGACTCAATCGTACCTTCTATAGTTGTGGTAAATTTAGCCAGATAAATCCTTGCAGCAGTGAAACAAAAGTAAGGTGCAAAAGTTTTTCAGGGAGACTTTTAATTCCATCTGAATTTAGGGTACCTGTGGGGATTAAGTGGATATGCCCCCCACTACAAACCAAATAAACTGAGCTGAAAGCATCTTTTTTCCAGGTTCAATGTGCAATGTTTGAAAAGACAATAGATCGTTTGAGGTTTTAGGACTGGCACAACAAATTCAAATAAAGCTCTTCAAATACAGCTCCAATATATGTTGATTCATTACATGCTAAGCTGACAGCTGCAGTAGAAATGACCTTTGATTTTTTGCTCTCCTGTTAGGTATTTTGGAAAATGGGAGATATGTAGATAAACAGTACTAGTTTTCTACCTCCCTTACGAGTTCATCCTTGTATTTTAAATCTTAATGTACAGCTTCTGGGGATTCTAAAAACATTCTTTATGACTAATCAGGTCTTTATCTATCACCAAATGCTTTCCTTCTGCAGTAACTGTCCTTGAAATTTGAAAACTTAAGTCTTTGCAGCAGCCTAGCTTAAAGTAGTATGCAATCCTTTTCATTTAGCATTCCCAGAAGAATTCTCATTGTTAAATTCTTGCCTTAAACTTCTTAGAATGTCTTCCTCTAACATCTCTCTGCTTTATCTCAGCTTGTTTTTCAGCATAAGAGAGTAGCACATATTTCAATAACTGTTTGGCCCTGTTAACTAGGACAGCTTCCTATTCAGCTGGGCAACACACTTCTTTTGATTTATTCTTTACATTTCCCTCATTTTCTCTCATAAGTTATAAGAGTTGTTTTCTTTTATATATATATTTATATACAGCTCCTCTAGACTGGGTGTTCTTTGTATTTTTTTCCTCCTCTGACAAGGAACTATCCATTTCAATTTCATTTTCACTTATTTCATTAAGCATAACTACTGTTGGCATTTAAAGCACTAGCTTACAGCAACAATTAATTACAATCAGTCAAGCTGCTTTGCCAAAGGACAGGAATTGCTCAGTTAAACCAGAGGAATAGACTACAAGGGCAACTAGTACTGCATATGCAGGTCATCTGTTCCATTGCTTGAGACCACTTGTATTAAATCAGACTTTTAGCATTTTAGAATAAAATATTTTAGGGTCTAGAGACCAAGGCATATGAGGAGCAGCTAAGGCATTTTGTGTTGTTTAGCCTGGAGAAAAGGAGGGTGTGGGGGAAACTTTGTCACTCTCTACAACTACCTGAACAGAGGCTGCAGCAAGATGGGAGTTGACCTCTTCTCCCAAGCAAAAAATGACAGGACAAAAGAGGAAATGGTCTCAAGCTGAATCAGAGGAGGTTTAGGTTTTTCACTGAAAGCATGGTTAGGCATTGGAACAGGCTGGCCAGGGAGTTGGTGGAGTCACCATCCCTGGAAAAGTTCTGAAAAATCACCAGACTTGGTATATAGTGCTATGGTTTAGTTGATATGGGGGTGTTTGAACAAAGTTTTGAGTTGATGACCCTGGAGGTCTTCTCCAAATGTAAAGATTCTATAATTCTATTTGGCCTTCCACCTTTTCTGCTATTTTTGCCTCAAAGAAGATGAAACTATTACACTTCCCCGCACTCCTACTGTCCTTACCAATAGCTAAATGCTTAGAAGTATATCAAGTGTCCCAAAAGTCAAAAAAAGTCACTTCCATTTTATAAATGCTGACGTGAGCTGTGTTTTTTCACAGAAGCCATACATACGTCCTTTCAAAACATCCCTACACCTCACCTTCTTAATTCTTTACCATCCCAGGCTCCTCATGAAGATGTTGAATCCTGATCTGGTCACATTTGTTCTATCCATCTTTCCTGTCTATCGATAGAAGTGACTTCTTAACACTGCATGAATATACTCCTCCCTCCGCCCCCACCAAAACAGCAGTGAATTTGCGAATTTCACAACTGCTCTTCTACTTAGTTGCAAGAGTGTGAAAACTTTCCCTTTATCTAGGAATATTCTTTTGTTGTTTCTTCCTTCTTGTGCCACTCTTTTCTCCATTGATCTCCAAGGTTTAGATTAAGGAGCATTTCCTTTCCTAATCCAAACGACACCTAAATGCATTGTAGAGAGGCACAATATAGAGAGCTAAACCCAGGATCTGGAAGACAGGGATTTGACCTATATTTGACTCAGGTCTATTCACGTTTCTTATTTCCACACGTTTCATCAAAAAGTTGAAATCCAACTTCATGGATTGGTGATCCTGCTTGAGCAGGAGGGTTGAAATAAATTAACTCCTGAGGTCCTTCCAACTTCATCTATTCTATGATTCTGTGATATACCTGTTTTTTGACTACAGGTTTCTGTGATTTGACTATATTAAAAAGAAAAAAAATTGTCTTAAGAAAAATCAGTGGAAGACAATGGTCTAGATGAAACCAGATGACAAGAAACTGAGGGGTCTGTACCTCCAAAGCAACAATATTGCACAATAAATTTCTCAAGTAGAGATGGATTATAACCTGCTTTCCTCTCTGTTGACAAATAACTGGTGAGACAGAATTTTTAGCTTTTGAGTGAGGTTACCGGTCAGCACATGAAGTGCTTATTACAAGAGGCCTCTGTATTGGAAAACTTTCTTAAAGTGACTGGATTCTTCCAAAATCTATTTCTAAGCTTTATGGGAATTTGGACTCTTATCCATCCAGTCCAGTCAATACCAGTGGGATGTCCCAGAAAGCTTCCCAAATATGTTGTTAAACTGTGGTACATTCTAAGAAAACTGCAGCAGAAGGCATTTAAACTAATGCTAGTGTGGAAGAGGATGAGAGTTCAGAACTGTAATCAATATAATATGGCTAATGTGATTTTTTAAAAGCATTTATAAGAGACGTTGCTCCTCCAGCTGGTTCCTCTTCTATCTTTCCAATCAAATTTTGCCTAAACTGGAAATGAGTAATGATTTAGATTCATAGTTAGCAAAACATAACCTGAGATATGTGTAAATGCTGATAATTTCTGTGTCATTCCTACAAAGTCTGTAAAATAAAACAATAAAAGCTGCAGAACTTTAAATGCTTTAGTAATGGGTCTTTTCTTTTTGATTCCAATAAAATAGTCTCCATTTAAAAAAACAGAATTGTGATTTTACTTTTTTAAGACTATTTTAATGATACTGTTTCTTCTATACATAGAGATAGACTGGGTTTTTTTCTTTCCTTTTTTAACCAGATTGCTTTGTTTAAGTGTTTCTTCAGAGTACAAGGAAGATACATTGTATTCTGTTCAGGAAAAATGCATTCAGTCTTTTCAGATAAGTGGCTTATATGTGGAAAAAAAGAGCAGGATTAAAGAAAAAAAAATGAGGAGAAGGAAAGGGAATGCATACTAAGTGGCCTTCCATCACACAAGAGATAGAAGAAATCTCCAAAGCCTGCACTTCAGAGGAGCAATAAAGCAAACAAGAGAAGAGTGCACAATAGTAGAGTACATAAATGTCATGAGTAGATAGAAATAAAGAGAAATTAATGAAATGTTCTTTTAGAAGAGACTGAATTATAAGTGCTATTCATATTTGTATTTATCTCTGAATAGAGCTTACAGGAAAGGCAAAGTAACAGGAGAGAACACAGAGGGTAATATAAGAACTCAGGCTGTTATAATAACTGTTCAGGTGGTTAAGAGAAAAGTCTGCATAGGAAAAAAAAGTGAGGTTGGCCTACTCTAGTGGTGGCAAAATTCTGAAAACAGTCGAAATTAATCTAAACCTTAATCAGGGCTATTATGAACCACCACCAGAAAGTTACAGAGAAGACTTCTGAAGTATTATGAAATGTTACAAAGTGTTTAGACTAATTTTTGAACACACATCTACGCTGACTATATGCTATCACAAAGATGTAAAACAAGATTATAATCTATAGAGACATAAAAAATGCATGCTCCTATCTTCAGATGCATCACATTTCTTGGGGTCCCCTTTAAAAAATAGTTGCCATTTTGTGGGTAACAGGGATGTGACATCTTAGAGAGGATAAAGACTATTGGTCCCTAGATTACACTCATTCATTGACTAATTTGATCTCAAGCCTCAAGCACACAAAATAAGGAAGAGGGAGTGTGACTAATTACTTACCATCTCCCCAAACACCTGTCACTATTTGAAGAAGACAGACTTGGGAATGTCCATGCTTATGTCCTCCACTTATTAATGCCTACTGGTTTGTCCTATATCATCCTGTCAATGCTGAGAAAAAAAATCACACAAGTTTTCAACTGGAAATGTCTCAATCTCAGATTTATAAGAAGGGGCATTTCATGCACGTGAGGACATACTGACTATCTACAGTGATAAGTAGTAAAAGAGCAAGGCATGGTCCTAAGCGAAGTGACTTCAGCTGATTTATACCCATATTGCTTAGATTTAGATCCCTGTAGGCAAGTTTTATCTTGGAGAGACCCAGCCCAGCCCAAATCCAGGGAGCAAACTGACATTTAGGCGGTGAAGGCAGTCATGGCCCCAGTCCCTGACCACTTCTTATCTAGTAACACACACATACTCTGTAGAGGGCAAACCACTTGCTTTATAACATTTCATGTAACTGAACGACACTTGTAAACAACCTCTTTAACGGTTCAGCTGTGCTGCATCACAGTGTTGTTCTCTCCTCTTAAAATCATAGCTCCACAACAGCTCCTTTTCCTAGGAATAAACCCTGTGCTTTTCCTTCATTGCAATATACAACAGTTTACAAGTCCATTGTTTTCAGACCTGTGTCACTTCAAAGAATTTGTAACTAACAAAAGGAGACAAGAAGATTTATATTTGAAGATACTAAAACAATAAGTTGATTCAAACTAGAAGATGAAGAACTAACTGGATCCCTACACTACATCCATCAGAGCTGGGTAGTAAGTTATGCTATGGTATAGAATTAGTGGCTTTGAAAAATTCAAGTGTCAATGTGTAGCTGAAATACAGAACTCTGACCTATCTGAAAGAAGGACGGAAAATGTAGAAACAGGCTTTATTTTATGAGCTTCATCTGGAATTTAAAATGGACACAAAAGTTCTAACATTGGACAGCACTGAAGTAATCTTCAAGTAGAGCATCCTTATCTGAAGAAATAAAGTGGGCTACACTGTAAAGAGAGTGTCAGTCTTAAAAAGTCGATCTGATCAATATTTAAAGAGACAGTTTGTTTATTTATTTATTAATAGAAAAAGGCTTTTTAAATTTTGTCTGTAATTCATCAATATCATTGACACAGCTGTAATTCAAGCTCAAGTATTTTACCCAACAAAACATTTTCTCTGAACTAATACATATTTCTCCATGCAGTGAAAAGGAGAGTTGCCTCCATTCTTTTCAGTTCCAGTTCTCTAGATCACATGATTAATGATCTAAAGTACTGACCAAGACTCAGAATCTTGCTTTATAAATTCAACTTGGATGTTTTAACATAATGTTGTTTATATTCCAAGCACTAATAACAAAAATAACAAAAAAAGATGAATTATTGACCATTTTTAAAACAATAAAAGCTTAGAGAATGATTTCTTTTTCATGAGATATAACTGAATCTGTAGCCACATTTATTCATTACATTGCAAGCAAAGCTTCAATTTTGTTTACAACAATCATCCCATGATCTTCAAATAGATTATTTTTTAATATAAAAATATCTATAAGTTTAAGTATTTTTGGGATTGAGGATGGAATCTGGTTTTTTGACAATGACTTTTCTCTTTTTGTTTTACTCTTTGTTTTGTTCTGGCTACTAATCTGGTGGTTGAACAGGTATCTTTTCTGATCTGTTTTCTATTTCCTCATGATGTATATATACATGTATATAAAAGCAAGGTTCTAACTTGACAAGAAAGTTGAATTTCCCAATGTCTTAAAAATATCATGGATTTAACTACCTGTCCATATAAAATATGAAAGAAAAGCAATTCAGTTACATCTCCATCCCAAATGAAAGGTGGGGGAGGGGAAAAAAAAGTCACACACATTATTAAAGAGATTTCATCGCTGCAGATTTAATGAAAGATGCACCACACTGAACCCTAGCATTTCATTACTTACAAAAAGCTCCATATGCTTACATGAAGAAAATCAATGAGACTTAGACAGCCAATAATGCTGCAGGTTTAAAAAGTCTAGAGGAACAAAATTACTTTTGTTCACTCCAGACATATATACATAACAATGGCTTTTATCAATATTGTATTAATCTGTGCTTAAAAAGAATTCATTTCCTAAAGTGATAAGAACAGTGATTGTTTTCTATCAAGAGTGAAAACATAATAAAATGAGAGAGAAAACACATATTGCCAAAAAAACCCAACAACATTTCTTTGGTTGCAAAGCAGCTTTCTTGAACAGAAAACTCAGTTAAGAGTATCTGTGGGACAGGGGCTGAATTTTTTATATCTGTTGTGATTAATCTCTTTTTTCTGTTTTTATACAAATCATTGTGTAGAACACATAGGTAGAGACCATCTTTATTGTTCTGTACAAATATTCTGTACACAGAATACTTGGCAAAATGCTTCTTATTTTAAAGAAAAGAAGCTGAGAGACTTGAAATTCCTCTTGTGCTCTATGCTTTAGCTGGATTCTTCTGTAGTAGGTGAGAAGTCCATAGGAAGTCCACAGGGACAAGTTTTTAGGATGTTAGAAAAATCTGTTGAAAATTTTAGGTCATACCATGGAAACAATGTACAACTAAAATATTGATTCTTAACAGAAACAAAATGCATTTATCAGGGGAAAGTAAATAAATACTCAATGACACGAATAAGGCTATTGTTAATAATGCTAATGGAGAGATATTTTATCTCTTTGCCTCTGCAGATAAAGAATTGTAGTGGTTTAACACCAGCTGGGAATTAAACTTCAAATAAGCCATTCCACATCCCCCCAACCCCCTCCAGCAAGAGAGGGACAGAGGCAGAGACTGTGGGTTGAGATAACCATTTACTGAAATGCAATGGAATCAGGCTCAGTAACAGCAACAATATTAATAACAAAAGTATAAAAAGAGAGGGTGCTTTACACAAAAAAGGTGTTCACCACCTTGACTCAGTTGCCAGAGTCAGAGATAATGAAAAACAGTGATGGACAGACCCCTGGAAAGCTGGATCATCTGCATTGCACAGCACTGCCTGCTTCCAGACCGCTCCACTGCTCTGGTTCGATTGAGATGCAAAAATCAAATATGCAGGGTAGTTCCTGCAGTGGCCACTATGTCCTGTAATAAATATTATGGCATTTCATATCCAGAGAAATAGATCCTCTCAAAACATTCTATAACTTGAGAAGGATACAGTATAAGAAAATTAAATCCAGAGGATAGGAAGCTAACTTCCTTTTGAACAAACTGTAGAGATTGGCAAAGAGTTTTAGCACTTCTAAATCTTATCTTGTCATCAATTATTCAATAATATCAGGATTATTCTCAATAAAGCTTTTTAAGCACACTAGATCACTGAAAGTCTTAACCTATGGAGCTCACTGGGTACAACTTGTGTCCAGACAAATGTATAAGATTGCATTCTTCTTCAGCAACCTTGTTTAATTACTAATTGTATGGAAAAGTTGGGTCCTTAAACATTGACACCAGAGGTGAAACAGGTAATCAATACAAAGACATGATTTACACTTACCACTAAAGTCTTCCCATTTACCCCCTATTTCGTACATTAGACTGGCAACTTTTCGGCTTCTCTGTATTTAGGAATTAAAAGTCACTTTAATTTTGTATGACCTTATTCCTTGGATAAAGTTTTATGCCTGTAAATTTTACCCCTTTTTTCAGACCCCTGATTTATTTCTTACACTTGATCAAAAAACTGTCTTCACAATCTGAAAAGAACTGCAGAAAGTTTTCAGGACATTCCTTCCTTCTTTGGGAACTTGGTAAGCAACCATACTTCATCAAACTGATTCTCTCAAAATTACATGATGGTTTACAGAGAGTAAATCAATTGCAAATTCTTAAATAACACTAGAGCTTCTTCCTAAACTAGCAAGAGAAGCCAACATAGCAATTTCCCCCTATTTGATCTGCAGTTTCCACATCCAGACAGTCCACTACATTACTGTTTCTGTATTTTATTCAGTGAATTCATTTCTTGTTCCTCATTTCCACCTGTTCTTTTCTCTCATCTAAGTTTAGATTGAATATTAGGAAGAAATTCCTTACTGTGAGGCACTGGAAGAGATATCCCAGAGAAGTTGTAGATGGCCCATTCCTGGAAGTGTTCAAGGTGATGTTGGATGGAAATCTGATCAGCCTAGTCTGGTGCAAGGTGTCTATGCCCATGGCAGGGAAGCTGGAATTAGATGGTCTTTTAGGTCCCTTCCAAACCAGGCCATTCTATGATTCTACAGCAATTTCTTTTTATAACACTTCTACCAAAGGTTTGGGAAGGGTGCAGCTGAATATGTTCTTTACCGGCTCTGGGTTTGAACTTTTGCTTTAATATGAAGATATCCATTCTTTCACCTTCTTTTTTTTTTTTTTTCTCATTTATATCAAAAAGTTCTTTGAGGCATAAGCAGTTTCTCTAAAAAAAAGCAAAGCCCAGTGAGAATCACAACATCTGCCAGGGCTTATACACGCTGTTATACACCATTTAGTTAACACTAATTGTAACCAGTCCATGAGGCACAGTCGTTGATTGATGAAATTAATGGTCAGTTGCTGGCTGATAGTAACTGAAGCAGTAGGATTCATATATATCTATCCAACTACAAAACTAATGAATCACAAGTCACAGCTGCATTGCTACTACATGCTTAACAAAAATGTATTGTTAACAGGGCAACTGGGGAATGTAAGGGATGGCTGCTTTTTACTACCCACCTCTTTTTGAAGAACAGCCAGGGCACTTGAAGGGCAGAAAATTGGCCTGTTTCCTCATCACAACAAATCTTTTTTTAATCAATGGTACTTGAAGATAGCCTGCTGTTGTGATTTAATCCCAGCTGGCAACTGAGCACCATGGAGCCCCTCACTCCTCCACTAACAGGACTGGGGAAAGGATCAGAAGAGTAAAAGGGAAAAAACTTTTGGGCTGAGATAAAGACAGCTTAATAGGGAAAGCAAAACTCATGCATGCAAGCAAAGCAAAACAGGAAATTCATTCATGATTTCCCACGGCAGGCAGGTGTTCAGCCATCTCCAGGAAAGCTGAGGTCCATCATGTGTGACAGTTACTTGAGAAGACAAATGCCATCACTCTGAATGTCCCCTTCTTCCTTCTTCTCCAGGCTTTATATTCTGAACATGATGCCATAAATTTTGGGACATCCCTTTAGTAAAGCTGCAATTAGATGTCCCAGCTGTGTTCCCCCCACCTCTTTGGTGGGATGTAATAGAAACACAAAAGGCCTTGACACTGTGTAAGCACTGCTCAGCAGTAACCAAAACATCCCTGTGTTATCAACACTGTTTTCAGCACAAATCCAGAACACAACTCCATACTAGTTGCTGTGAAGGAAATTTACTCTACCTCAGACAACATTAGCACACCCACTGAGCTGATTTCCTGCTTCTCTTTTCTGGTCTCTGTCTGCACAGAGGACTGGCCATAATTTTTCTGGGGGTAGCTCTCCACTTTTGCAGAGATGCCCTATGGCAGTGCATTTAACCAAAACACTTCTATTTCAGTATTTTTAGTGCTCACCTCTTTTTCTTATGAAATGAAAGACATCAAGACATGCCTGTAGAGATTCTGAGCGCTGGTCTAAAAGGCTTCACTGGCATATTTTCAAAGGCAAGTGACTCTTCTCCACTAACATTCTTATGAAGAAGTGTAAGTACAAATCTTTCTTGCATAAGGCGATTCCCACTTCCTGGAAAGTGGGATCTTCATCTGGGATCACAGCATTACTTAGTCAAGTTTAATAAAGTGTTACCAGCATCATCTGTTTAATTTTTGCAGGTATTTTTGGAATTTCTCTGTGGAAGTTAAACTTTTTCAGGAAAGAAGTGTCATTAAATATAAAAAAAAAGTTTTGAATACATTTTAGGTTTTGTTTTCAAGCTCCAGTGAACACAATTAAGAAAGTAAATAATTCTGCACAGCTATATGCCTCCTGAGGATGAACAATTGGTGAAACTGATTAGTCAGTGAATTTCACATTTTTTCTACCTGCAAAAAGATTCCTGGTCTTTCCAGAGTCAGTCCTGCCTGATGGATTGAGCAAGAAGCATGTACACTATAATTTTTCACTACATTGGAATAAAGTGAACTTTCTCTAAATGTCACCGTTTAAATTTCATGGGGCACGAAATCTGCTTTTGAAATGAAAATTAAAGCCCTTTTCCCAAATAAAAAGTCTAATCTTATAGTCAAAAACACTTCATATTTCCTGACATTATTAACTTTGGAGGGCTGCCTGTAAGATGATAAAACTATCTGACATATTAAAACTGAATTTCCTTATATAATTATGTTACAGAATATTTAAAATATAGAAGGTTCTAAGAATAATATTAATGTGAATTTAGCAGTATTTTTGTTTACTTATGATAAATCTAAACTCCCTTCATTTTAACATGCTAATGGTAACACAAATACTAACATATGACTTCTAAAGAAAACTATTTTTGGACTAAAAAATGGTGCTTAATGTCAAAAAAAGATAACACTGGAGTAATCTCAAGGAAGCTCAATATTAAATATACTCACTTGCTATTGAAGTTATAATACATCTGTATTTTCTGTTTGAATAGGAGAACAAAGATTTTTATCAAATTCTAATCAGTTGTACTAGCTCTCACACTTTATAACAATCCATAATTAATTTATTCATTACTGTGACACCTAAAGCCAAGGGTTTTTGCAGTGATTTAAGAAGAGACATGTAAACAGAACTGAAGATTTTCGAATGTCCTCAGCCTGGAATTTCTAAAACCCAAACAAGAGGGAAAAAATGAGAAATCTGTAAAACACTTACAAAAAACCCCCATAATATCTCTTTGGAGGCTACTAGGTCTTAACAAAAATCATAAAAAAAATTTTCCTTTTCTTTAGTTTGGCTTTTGAACATTAGACTTGGTGTTATTTCCATTTCAACAGTCTGTCGCATAAGCAGAACAGTAAGATAGACAGACGTATAAAAATCAAGTTTACTTTTTATGTCGGTAGCATTCTTCCCTGATGCAGAACAAATACTGAAAACCTTGACCATGTGTTATTTAATATCTTACTTTACCGTAAAGCAGCCATATATTCAAGGATAAAATATCTTCAGAACATAGGCGTGAAATATCAACTGTGTTCACAGCTTCTTTATAGCAGAAAAGTATAAAAAGTTACCAGCTTTTCTTATAGGTACCACTAAAATGTGCTTTCAGATGTTTAATTGGAAAGGAAAAATAAGTCTGATGGTTTTAGAAATGAGGCTGAAATTTTGAAAACCCAGTTTTAATTTCTGAATTCAGAACTCCTCTCTACTCACATATTTGTTTATTTTATCATCATCTGATCTACACTGAATTTTACCATTGTCTCAAGAATTGGCCCTGGATCAGTTACTTCACATTCCAGCTGAGAGATCTGTGCTTTCCCTGACCCTTTAAACTTGCAAATCTTCTTTTTACCTTTTTTTGCAGGTAATGTATCTTTCACAGGTTTGTGCAGCATAAAGCTGCACTCAAATCAATCTGCTGGAACCAGGTGCAGCTCAAAAAAGCTTCTGCCAGCCAAAGAGTTTTTTTATCTCAGTTGTTATCTCTTGCCTTGGGTGTAATGGGATCCATCCCCATTAGATGTTGCAAGCTCCCTGTAAAAACTTGTTCAGTTTCATTTTCCTCTGCGACTAAGGGCAGATGACACCATGCCAGCACCAAAGCCAGCACCATGATACATCACAAGAGGAAGTGGACAGTGGCACAGGGAGCACAGACCACAGCTGGGATTCCCCTGGCTACCCCCAAAGCCACAGAGGTGGGTAGGCTGTGACATGAAAAGCAGTGAGCTGGTTGGTCCTACTACCCCTTTTCTCCTGTGATTTCATGCATGAGGTGATTTGTGAGACTTTATTCTGTAACTGTCTGCCTTGATCCTCCTTTGCATTACGAAATTGAAAGACAGAAGTTTGGTGCTGAAAAAACAAGTTCAGTTACAGCACTGGTGAGTCCCCATACTTCCATGCACCTGTGCTGTAGAACTCAGTGTTGCCAAATGCTGGCTGTCCCAAAGTTCACAGAAACAGGCCTGTGGCAGCACAGGCTGAGAATGAAAAGGAAGGAAAAATAGAAAGCATCAATGCCCTTTAACCTTGATCAGGGTCATTTTGGGGTGTCTCAACACAGACCCTTTAAATATCCTCCTTGAGTTAGTACTGTCATGATAACTTAAGTAATTTATACTGTTCTTGTTTTGTATAATACTGTTGTCTTAAATTTCAAGCGTCTTATATGTAGGCATGCACAGGCACACACACACACCTACCATGAAATGGTTTTTTGAGATACCCACTAGATCAAAAGCACTTGAGTCACTGCCTCTTGCAGGCACCCAATTGCAGTTGCCAGCTATAAAACAGCAGTAGCGAGAACTCTCTGTGAGAGGTATTTAATTCCAGTTAAAAAGAAATAACCGCAGCATAAAATCATCTTTATCAGCTATTTAAACTGTCCTATACTTGACATGATTTGGGTAAGGACTGTTCACATGATCCCTTGAACCATCTGAAGCTTCTGTTGTCTTTAGGTATCAAAATCTAGAAGCACTGAAGGACAGGTTTAAGCATAATTAACTTCAGACTTGAAAAAGCTGTGTTCACATCTAAAGCCAGAGGCTCCTTTATTTGGAGAAGACACACTCCTAGACAATTCAAGGGACTTATCTTAAAGGCACCTTAGGAATGAATCACCCTTAGGAGGTACATAACTTTCTTACTTGGCTGACAAGGGAGCCTGGGCTGACTAGATCAGATTTCAACATCTGACTTTCAGATGTTTAACTGTGGACAGATGAAGCCAAGCCCATTTGTCTGTGGGTTTAATTGTCACTATGAATTGTTACAATAGAAACACCTCAGTTTCCTGGTGTTAACAATCTTAAAGACACGGGTTATCATCCATTAAAGGAAAAACACTTTGTCCAATATCTTTCAAGATTTCTTATGTGAATGTGAGATTTGAAGCCTGCTCTGTATGCAGACACCAGACGTCCTTTTCAACTACCAGATAAGGTAATAAAAGACAGCAAGGAATAGGGAAAGGCATTATGTCTACCTGAATGCTGCAAACCTGCAGGAAATGTAAAGTTGTTGCAACTGTGATACATGCGAAAAATGCATGTGGCATGCCACAGCATATCTGTAAAGAACAGTAGCCAAAAAATGTTTTGAAGATGTCAGATCAAGGAAAGTACATTCATTCCTATTTTATTGGAAGCATTTTTAAATTACAGTGCTGTCTCACTGTCATGAACATAAAGCTGTGACTTCCCCTGGTTTTCTATATCACTTCATGCAGATTTTCTAAAAATGCTTATGAGACAAATGTTTTCAGAGACTAGCCCTATCACAGAAGCTCCAGCTGAGCTTTCATGCAGGCTAAAAGCAAGTACTCATTTGAGCAGCACTGACTTTTATCACATTTATTATCTGTTGTCTTTTCTGTTGCAATCAATAAGGTGAATATCTATGCAAATGAAACATTTTCAGTGCTGAGCTGAGACGTGCATCCTGCAGGAGGCCACTGTGCAAGCCTTACCCATCCGATACAGACTGCAGCATTTTGCTTTTGAAACATGAGGTGTCTCTCAACCTGTAACATTCCCAGAGCATGCTGAATAAGGAAGTGAAATTAGGGCAACCCATACTTCACCAGAGTCCAGAAGATTTTAATTCAGTCTCGAGAGTAATAGATTATTTCTAACCTGATGTAAAAATAATCACTAAAACCTGCAATTGCTTGTTTTCAGGGGCATGGTGGAAATGAAAAGGGAAAAAACAGAGACAGACATTGTAAAAGAAGCAAATAAACAGATCAAACTTGAAGTTTCTTTAAACCTTCTGAGAGGAATTTCCATGAAACTGAGAAAGGAAACACTTCTTGATTTATGTTTTGTAGGATGTGGTTCCATTTCCTCTCTTATATTATGAGGAGTCGGAAAGACAACTTATCATCTTCTATGATCAGTCTGTGATGAGGGATCTTGCTTCCATTAGGCATGATTTATATCTAAAATCCTAAGTTATTGCTGTTTCATACTCTGCTTCTGAATATGTTCCTGTAAAGATATTAGTATTCAATGTTAAATCACTTTTTCCATATTCTTTGAGAACACAAAAGGTCCAACAAAAGCCACTAACTTGCCAAATAACCACACTGAGTTAGATTCTCCACAGGCTCACTGAGTTCCAATGAATTAATATTGTATCACTTGAGTATATGATAAGAACTTTTCAATGGGGGGGGGGTTGCCAATATTTCTTGGGTTTTTTCTATCCTCTGATTGATAGTTTAACTGCTGAAAACTGTTAGATTGTACCAATGGATTTTCATAGCTAGTCAAATTAAAGTCAAATTACTGAATTAATGTATTTTAAAGTGAGTTAAATAGAAAACACATTAACAATTGTCCTCTATATTCTGGAACAACACCAAAAAGACAGAACTAAAGCTCTACCAAAGCCAGAATGATTTGCATTTTTGAAATCACAGCGTTAGTCAACTAAAATAAGAATTAATCTTGTACTACCTAAAAGTATTCCTCTCCTAATCAAATTAGGCCAACAGCATCTTATGTTTTACATCTGTTTATACTGAAAGAGAGGTATAATCTGTTGCTGTGTGTTTTTGTAAAGCCTGGCAAAATGAGGCTGTGAGCTCAGCTGGGGACTCCAAATGTTCTTGAAATATTTTTCAACATATCATTGATCATAATAATTGATAACAATAATAACAGTGAATAATTGATGCCAGTGGGATCTCTATACATGTAAGAACTCAGTAAAGCATTACAAAACATTCTTATAATTTATAATTACAATTCTAACAAGGAAAATTATAACTAATAATAGTAATATTAATAACAACTAATTGTAATAGTAACCAAAATGGTATCTCTTTATGCCACACTTATAGAAGCTCTATAAATATGTTTTCTGAAACCTAAAATAAAACTCTTTAAATGTCAAGGAGTTGGACCTGATGCCTAAGAAGATTTGTGTGTGCTAAAGTCTTCAACAGCTGCTTAAAATTAAATACCAAGAGTTTAAGGGTCTCCTTAACACTAATACCATAATTTACATGGCAACTGAGGGAAATAAGTTGTCACCTAAAGACCCCTATAAAACATCATTACAGAGTTCCAAACTCAGAGAATACTCTGCAGGCATCTATATGTATCTCTTCTGACTTGAATTTTACGACCAATTTCATCTTGTGCCAAACGAAAGTGGAGGCAGCTTCTCTCCTGTACTGGGATTTCCTTCCTTCTTGAATAAAGCCCATAATTTAGAACAACCATATTGAAATTCTGGCTTTATATACCTGCCAAAAGCCCAGAAAGACTTTTAGTTCCTAGAGACAGTGATGCTTCTGACAAGTGGTGAATGTCCCAGCATTGAAAGGGTTTAAAGCCAGGTTGAATGGAGCCCTGGCAACCTGGTCTAATGGAAGGTGTCCTTGCTCACAGAAGGGTGTTTGGAACTAGATGATCTTTAAGGTCCTTTCCAACCCAAACCAGCCCATAATACTATGATTTTTTCTTCTGTGGTAGTGATGATGAGTTTGGTGTCAATGCATCAGTTAAGAGAAGGATCCTAAAAATATTAGTAGCTTCCCTTCTTTCCCTTCTTGGACTTTTCTTGTGTATTTCTTATTATTATATTTCTTATTATTTCTCTTATTTAGGTAGGGCAAATTTGGGTTTTAGTGAATATAGTTTATTGAACTAAAGCTTTAGTATGCCTACTTTTAAATAAAGAGGTATTCAAAATTAAAAATGTATATACAGGCAAATAAATCCAAACATATTTTTAAACACTATCCCTCTAAATTCTTTGTGAATCTAAAGTGTGATTTTGATAATCAAGGCCTGATTTCTGAAGACATTGAAAAAAATCAGAAAGTAAGGCCAGTCAATGGTAACTGGTGACGAAAGGGATATAGCCTCTTTCTAGCCCAGATTCTGCATTCCTGTTTCCTTTCCTGCCACTATCTCTTTAACTCAAAACGTACAGAATGATCCCAGAGCAATACCAGGGCTGGAGTTTTGTCTCATCTTTGTCTAACTTCAAGACCACAGCCTTTTTTGCATTCCCTCTCTGGATCATTGCCCATATTTTATTTCTGTCACTGGAAGAGCTTCCACTAGGACAGGAAAAAAAATATCCCCATCTCATCCTTGCAGTACCTTACATTTTCTATGACAGCCTGAAAAATGTGAGAAGCCAACCAGTCGCTACATCCACTACTCAATTTTCAGAACAGCAACTTTCTCTTGGCAATTCTGAAACTCTTTCCTGTCTTATCTCCTCTTCTTCCCAATAGTTCCCACAGTACTGGAAAGAGGTACCTATAAAGCCAATCTTAGTTTTTCATTTTTGTTAGTATAACCGTCTCTCATTTTTTTTAACAACTTCTGGATAACCATATTTTGGTTTTCATTATGATTTTAAAAAGTAGTGTGTCCTTTTACAAATGCACAAGCAACAAGGATCATTCAGGCTCATGGTGAGGTCCTGGGACTTGGATTACATGTGCCTTTTAGGTCATGTCTACTATTGAATTAATTTGACATTTGCACATGTAAGAGCAGGCTGACAGTCTGCTGTGAACTTAAGAGGAAAGGAGGAGTCGGGCAATTTGGGCTCACCCTGCCCTTAAATATAAATCAAGGATCATTTCCAGATGCAGTTTAGACACAAACACTGTCTGCTGAATTGACTGTACTCAGTCGCCATCCACTCAGCGTAATTGTCCTACCTAGCAGAACAGCAGTGCATAATATGCCTTACCAAAAAAAAAAAAAAAAAAACAAAAAAAAAAAAAAACCAAAGTAAAACAAAACCAAAAACCTATGTAAACATCTGAAGCACTTTCCAAGACCAAACTCAGAATAATAGTTCATGATGCTTTCAGATTCACCAGATAATTATCTTCTTGCTTGAAGGATGACCATGAACAAAATACATTCAAGAATTTAAATACAGTGAGCAGAATTTAATTAGCCTGACTCTGCTAATCAAAGTATCAAAGCAGATGGACTAGATCTACAGGAATCTGTGTTTAATTTGGAATAAACTGCATAATTCCAATTTATTTGCACAATCTCAAGTTAGTTCAGGCAGTAGCAATTTTATACACTAGTACAAATGGAGACACAGTTAAATATAGGGCCTAAATAGAGTCAGACAAATAAAAAAAAGAAAATAAAGAGAAACCATTGCACAGCAATCCAAAGCAAAAAAGCAGAATGCAGATTTGAATAATGCACCACAATTTGAATAAAGCACCAGAATATTAATATGTATTTAATTAAGAAAAAATACACTCCAAGGACTAGGTCAAATTCTTTCTCTTTGGGGACAATGTTAATGCATTTGTATTTGATTTGGTTGACTGTCAGAAATTTTATGTCTGTGAGGCAACCAAAATCAGCAGACTTTTTTAAAATGGCCCATATTTTGATTCATCATTACTATAAATTTCTAATGGCTGAGGACTACATTCTGTTAGCTTAGTAACAAACTGGATTATGTTTGAGGTTTAATGAAAGATGGAATTCATAATTCAAAAAAGAAATAAGGTTTTTCTTCTACCCTTTCTTATGACAAATCTAAGATCAGCATCCTACAAGCCTCACGAATGATGCTGAGATGGAAATCTAGACAACAATTATTATTTATTATTTTTATTTCTTCTTAAGGCCATTTTATGGTTTATAAGAAAGGATCCAGCTATTTCATTATTGTTCATGGCAATGTTTACACTGTGATGACCCCAGCATCCCAGTAAGTAGTCAGCAAAGCCATAAATAAACAGAGATGAGAGACAACAGCTCAGCCTAAGTATCTCATGAAGGAAGGTTTAGCATTATTATAGACATCTTCTTCATTGTGTGGTTTTTGGTGGTTTGGGGTTTTTTTCCCATTCTATGGATGAATGAAAAGCCAGGATTTCTGAATTCAAAATGGAGCTCTTATTTTTCTTTATACAAATTCACTTCTTGTTCCTTATTTTATACGCTCATGTAGGGTCCAAGAATTTTTGGTTTGTTTTTACAGTACTGCACATAACAGAAATACTGGGACTGTGATTCTTAGATTATATGATAATACAAACAATTAACTGTAAGAAAAACAGAAAATAAAAAATCTGATTCAGTTATTCTATTTTTCTTATGAGGGGTAAACAAGAGTTTTGCATCTTTGTTCATTAGCTGAAGAAAAACAATTAGACTGAGATTCCAGACTCTGAACAGCAGTCTAATCGGGGAATAAGGCACACAAATGATCACAGAATTTGCTATTCCTCTCTACTCGGTATTGCAAAACATTGGTAGCTGGATACAAGTACATTTGACTACAATTAACTATTATCAAGGATCAGATCAAATGGAATCATCTGTAATGTCAGTAGGAAGAAGGTGTGGTGAAGAGTGAAATTTATAAAGAAAGGGATAATCTGCTCTTTATTTTTAATGTAATTAGAGTAAAATCCAGAACAGGTTTGGAAAGGATCCAACATCACTACTTAAACAGATTTCATTCTCGATGGCAAGGGCTCTCATCTATTCCATCCACAGTGGCAGTTGTTATACAAATTGGTCAGGCGGTTACCTATAGAAGAATTTATCGTGCACACATGTTCCAGTAAATAGCTTAATGCCCAGAAACAGCAATCATGAAAACATGTATCACCCTTGGCTAATCTGTCAATACAACCATCTGATTAGCAAGAATAGAAGGAACAATGAAAGAAAGAGAAAAAAAAGAGAGAGAGAAAATGGGATGCATTTCAAGATAATATACTTGCTTCCTACAGCAGAACTTTAAATAATCATTTGAAGAATACTGGCGCAGTAAGACTGCAACAATTTATGAAATATAAATTGTATAGAGAACAGTATAGGATTTCCTTCAAGTTCCCATTGTAATTCTACTGATTTCATTGCAAGTCTGTTAAATAAGCATCCATCATTTCTGCATTAACACACGGGAGCTAAAATTTCTATAAATATGTTCTCATGAGACAATGGTGTTTCACCCTTTTGCAAAACACTCAAATGTACAGAAAATACAGCTAACAAAAACTAAAAGCCCTATCATAGGAACTAAAGAATCATCAGATCGCTCTAATTGCAAACCATAGCTCTCAGAGTGTGCCCTTTCTAACCCACATCACTGCGCGCCTGTGCATTGCTTTAATTGCCTGAAATAAAACCCTATCTCACACACACTTGTCTCCTTGGGAGAAGCTGACAGCACAAATATGCAGTGGATGTTAATTATTCAGTGCACTTACCATAAGACACTCAGGTATAATGACGATAAGCACAGTGTAAGAGCACATATAAAAAAGTATAGAACAACCCACACCGCAAGAGTCTGACAAAGCTGGAATAAATTAAAAGCTGGAGCAGCAAGCAAGAATTAATAACTCCACTAGAAAAATGTTCTTTAACAGATTTTAAAAACCTATGTCCCTGCTTCTTTTCTATCATTCATATTAGCACTAACCCATATTGCTTTTCAGACTGATTGATTTTCCTTTGGTCTTTCAGAGTACTTAAGTATTATGTGCCTCTCTGAGGTCATCTGTGGCTCAACAAGACACATACAGCATCTGCCATGCGTTCAACAGCTGTGCCATGAAGTGAAATACCTGTGTAATACTTTAATTTTTTCCTTAAAATTCTACAATTGTAAATCTATTCTAATCAGAAGGGTCTCTGTATTGTTGCATAAAGGCACTAGAAGAAATTAAAACAGCTTCAGACAACGTATTGCTTATGAGATCTAGTGTAGTGCTTGTTATATATATGAAAACAACTGTTCTTTTACAGAAACATTTTTGCTCACTCTTAACTCCAGGAAAATCAAAACATGAGAAATGAACAAGTTTTACTTCAAGGTTAATGCAGCAGAAATCATTTAATTCCAATCCATTCTCTTTCTAACCCGTGATTTAATTATTATGAAGAATATTTAAGGCATTGTGAGAGTTCATCAGTACTTAAAAAAAAATATTAGGAGGGAATAACATTTTTAACATGCAGGTGCTCCTAAACATTAATACAGATTTTTAGAAAATAGAATAATCCTCTAGTTGAGATATTTACAAAATTACAAAGAATTATGTAGTCTGCATCTGCCACCTACTGTAAGAAAAAATACTGCTGGCCTCCTACTTGAACCAAAATAGAAAGATTAGATTGTCTTTAAATTAAAAAAAAAAAAAAACCAAATAAATAAACTAAATGCAAAAATTAAGACTAAAGATTTTTAAAAAAGGAATACCAATAAAAAAGGGATGAATTCATAGATGTACTATAAAAATATATAGATCTATAGATTGGAAAACATATTTTTTACTTGCTGTAATTTTAAAAATGGGAATTCAAACAGCATGAAGAAATTGAGCCTATAATTTTAGAGTGGCACCACTGGGAGATTGCATATGAGTAACAATTATAAGCATCATAGCAAAGGTATGAACTGTTGGACTTTTTTTAGTGCTTGCATACTTCTCTTAATATATAAATATAATTCCAGCTTTAAAATCTCATTAATGTATCCAGAAATAGTGTAAAAAAAAGTGACTCTGAGTTGTGGTGTGATTTTGTTGTTGGGCAGCCCCTATAGATATGTCCACATTCAAACACTGATTTCCCTATCATCTATACCATTTTTCAACTTTCTCTGTGGACCTGTGCTGAACTAGTCCAACTGTATATATGCATGTCTATAGGCTTTGAGGCCATGGATCTTTTTCTGACTGTCCTATTTAGCAGCAGAGACCAAATTTGCATGAACTGACTGCAGTGGCACACAGTCATCAGATTCTTTTACCTAATCAGGCCAGTAATAACATCACCTGGGAAAAGAAGTGGTGTCAGAGATACTAGTGCTGTATTCGTGGAGCTTTCTTTAGAACACAGGCAAAAATTTAGCATTTGCTTGGGCAGATTTGGCCACATTCCTTATTGCACACCCATCAACGGACCCAGATCCTGAACAGGAAGAAGCTTCTTCAGCTGTTCACGGGTTCACAGAATGTTCTGAGTTGGAAGAGATCATCAAATCCAAAACACTTAATTCAGCTCCTCCTTATGATTTCTCATCAGCTTTGGGGAAAACCAAGATGGCTTCCTTAGGCTTCAAAGACCATTTTTTAGAATCCTGTATGAAGAAGAGCATTAAAACAAAATCAAGTCAACTTGGAATAAGACTGTGACAAGCCCTCACAGAGGCATTGTTACTTCAGTGCTTCTCCTTTGCAACATTCAAAGGTAGACATCTTCATCTTACCACACAACAGAGACTTGAGTGCTACCCTTTAACAGATTAATGCCTGAAGAAGACCATCTGCAAACTGAATAAACCTTAAGCCACATTACAGATGTGAGAATTCTTTTTTTGTAATCACAAAATATCCTTCTAATCTATTTCAACCAGGGAAGATAATATTTTTCATTTTCAAGGTATCAATTTAATTTATTTAACAATTCTTATGCACACAATAAGTATAATTTTTTATATTGTTCTTTGTGTACAAGGATGTCTCATGAATGAGACCTCTACCTTGAAAAAGACAATGATATTGAGAAAGAGGAACTTTTACAGAATGTGTTTCATTTGAAATATGTCAACTGTTTCAGGAATATATATAGAATACATATATTTTTATATAAGCATTGAAGTTCATGTTCTTTTTTTTTTTTTTTTTTTTTTAATATATTGCTCAGAAGTGCTTTTGAAATGTGAACATATAATGTACCATTTGGGGCAATTATATCAAGAAAAATGTAGTCTGTTCTTTTTCTCTTCTGCTCTTGGTTAACTCTCAGTTCTCACCCTTCAAGTCCAATTATCATGCTGGTCTCTTTCACTAAAATACCAGAATGGGCAAAGTTACTTTCATTATTTACTTATGTTTTCCTGGGAAGGAAAAAGACATAGGGGATTTTTTTTTTTTTTTGCTAACACTGTTGGCAACAAGACAGGCCAATGCAATTGGCTGTTTTCAGATGGGTGTTTCATCCTTCAAGATGCTTGTTTTCCACTCCTGGATCAGGGAGATGCTGCCATTCATTCCTGGCTCAGATAACCATCTTCTTCTCTTTCATGGAGACTGGGGAATAGGTGAGTAGAGGATGATATACATCACACATCACCTGGATTCAAAATGTAGTCTCAGGCCAGGCAGCTCATTTCAGTCCCACTTGCTGCTTCTTCTTGGGTACTCACTGTAAAACTCGAGCTCTCTTGTGTACTGCTGCGTCCAGTTCTGCTGAAAAAAAAAAGATATGAAGGGAAAAAAAAAAGAGAGCATACTAATGGAAAAAGGCCTATCTTTTGCTGAAAGATCCAATATGAACAGAGTGTCTGAATTAATTCTTTTTGACAAGAATCCCTCCCAAACATGACAGGAAGCTACATTACCCGAATAATGAGGGCTCCAGCTGAGGTAAGTCGGGGAAACGCATGGACTAGTTTATGCAAATACAATGCCTCATTTAACATCATAGAATATACTGACAAGTTCAAGAAGGCTCAGTGTTAATAAAAGCACATTAGAAGATGTTGAGAATATTCAAAATCCAATCACATTTTGCAATAGACATACCTGTCCTAGAAATTCAGTATAGTCTCTAGGGGATTTACTGTATATTTCTGAACAGCAGAGTAAGTACAGCATGGTTTAGAAATTTGCTACTATAAAAATGCAGAAGGCAGTGACCTGTATAACTGCATATAAGGCTTCTATCCAAGTTTGCATTAAGAGGAATTTCTTTCTCTGACCCTACCCCCCTCCCTCTGCAGAAAGGGGATTTGAATTGCAGATAGCATCAGTCATCTCAATGCCACACTGTTAACCACCTGTGTGTTTCAGGTACTAGACACTAATTTCAACAGAAAACTACTCCTACTCCAGCAGAAGACGTGTCATCTAAGAAATAACCTTTAATTTTCTTATTTTTTCCTTATTAGGTTTTCCTTATTAGGAGAATTTCTATCTATGCCTTTTCTATCTGCTCTTTCCATTTCAGAAGAGCCCTTCCTTAAACACTGTGTGACACCAGCTGGCATTGGAACTTCAGTACTTGTGGAGAGAATTGCTCTGAAATCATGGCTGAATGCAGTTGAAATGTCCAGGGTCATGGTGGGGGAGTGCCTGGTTCTGTTCACATTTCAAGTGAAGCGTGCACATGCGAGAAACTACATATGACCAAACTTTTCTAACTCTTCCTACACACAGAAGCTGAAAAGACATTTGTCAATTTAAAGTAAGTCTCTCTTACTTAAGTAAATGAAAACACTATGCTTCCCTTTTTCTCCTCCAACAATAATTCCCAAAAAATATTTAAGATTTTAAGACTAGATAAAGTAAATATTTTTTTCATTTACCACTATGAAGGACTCTTACAGCACATATTGGTCTGGATGCCACCTACCATTTGGGTTTTTTTATTTTTTCAGTCCACATAGTGAGCACACAAACACCCTTTCTCTCATACAGTTGCAGTATCTCCCTCAGGCAAAAAAGGTAGTTTGCAGTAGCTTGCTCAGCCCACTGCTAATTTTCGTAATAATTGAAGTTAAGCACAAAAAGCAGGAACAAGTGGATTATTCCCCATTAAAAGCAGTGTGGTAGAGAGGAAAGTTCCATCTGTTTTTTATCTTCCAAATATTGATCCAAGGCTTACTGTCTCTATTTCTAACACAGAACTCAAATTTGTGTGCTGTGTGCATGTATAAACCTTACTACTGGTTTTGCCACTGAGACCAAGACTATTCTTGTTCAAAAAAGGGCTAAATTTGGCCCAGCAATTTGCTGCAAATTATAGCAGATGACTTATAGGGTAACTGGTGACCTTCTAGACACCTCTGTCTTTGGGGCCTTTCTTCAAAATTGAACATAAAACAAGTTGGTAGTACAAGACAAAAATATAAAAAAATTATATTAAAAATATGTATATTTCTGAAGACTCCATCCCAGGCTGGCTTGTGGTTTAAATATGTCACTTAAATTAAACTACAGCTGAGGAAACCATGAGAAAAGGAGCAGCCTGCTGAGTATCTTGGTGTCAAGAAGACAGGACTACGTTATAAAAGGACTCTTTGCTAACATATTATCAGGTCTCAGGGTTACCACTAGAGACTGCAGCAAAGCCAGAGATCCTTTGAAAATAAAAATGTCAACTGTTACAATCACAAAGAGTGGACTAATTCCCTCCACTCTCTTTTCTCTAATCCCTGGTCAGTGAAATTTATTGCTTCTAGTTACAAGGGCAGTATAGCAGAATCATTCACCTTATGTTGTACTATGAGGCTATAAGAAAAAAAAGGTCAATAGCTGGATTGTTCAATGTATTTTCAATATCTATTGTTAAAACAAGCTGCATAGCTACTTTCTCAGGATTCTTTAGAATCTCTATGTGTATTTTATCAGATTTCAGATTAAATTAATTATCCCAAATAAAACACAAATATCAATCATGGTTTCCCACTGAAAAAGAAAGAAGAAAAAGAAAAAGAAAAAGAAAAAGAAAAAGAAAAAGAAAAAGAAAAAGAAAAAGAAAAAGAAAAAGAAAAAGAAAAAGAAAAAGAAAAAGAAAAAGAAAAAGAAAAAGAAAGGAAAGGAAAGGAAAGGAAAGGAAAGGAAAGGAAAGGAAAGGAAAGGAAAGGAAAGGAAAGGAAAGGAAAGGAAAGGAAAGGAAAGGAAAGGAATCTGCTTTGTGCTACTCCTGTGGAGAAAATTAATTATTGAGTTGGTGAATCCTTTCTCCTTTGGAATCCCCCCTTCCACAGGGACTGCATAGATGGCACACACCTACTGCAATTATTCCTAGACTGCAAAAGCACCCCCTTTTCTGTTGAGGATGGCACTACAGGGAGTACCCAGCTGATTACACACCCATGTTTTAGAACATGAAGACTCTCAAGGAGAAAGCAATACTTCAAAATCTTCTAAACTCATCATCTGTGCTTTGCTATCCGTGTTACAAAAGGTCTTCCTGGGTTTTAACTGAGAAAATTACCTATAAAATTCTCAGCATAGGAAAAAAAATTCATTTTACATAGTGTAGGACAGCTGCTCCTGAATTCCCGTGTATTTCATAGCACTCTCATCCATAGAATATAGTCTTCAGGCGCTACCTACCAAGGCCATGTGAAAAGTGATTCTGCACTTATCAGCCAGCAGAGGGGGCAGGATGAGTAAGGGACAGTCAAATAGAGAACAGGAAATTTGTCGGCATTTTTATTTTTTAGGGAAAGCACTGAAGAAGTTATTAAAATCAGTTTTGAAAAGTAATTAGTTCCTTATAATAGTCTTGTCTGCTCTGTGCACGGTTATGGTAAGTGTGCAACTTCATGTCAGGCATTCTGCTCTGGCATGTGCTTCGTTCAATGAAAATGTAGACTAGAGGTGATGGATTCCACAGTAGATCCGTAAATCTGCCACATAAATGAGCCCACTTTGTAATGGTGTATTAAAAAGAGATAGCTCGTCCTGCACAGTCCCTTACATGTATTAAAACCTAGGTGTTTCTTCCTCAAAGATAAGGATTATGGCATGAAACATTACTAGTAGTAGAAAAAATGAGCAGAAAGATGATGTCCCTTGACAGGAAATGTTGTGTAAACCCTTCTGCCTCAGAATGAGTATTTCTAAAAGCCTAAAATTTGTCATTACTGATTAAAAGTCAATGACACAACACCGACAAAGACTGTGGCCACTGAGCACAGATGCAAAACTCAACACAAAAGAAGATATCATTATTATCATTACTGTTTTATTTTATTTTCTGTGCAAATGCTTAAACATAGAGCAAATCAGCAAGGGGGTAAACCACACGCAGCCTACAGCAATGTCTAGCTATCTGAAAGGAAGTAATATTCATTATACAGCCCTGCAACCATCCAGCCTCCCCCTGCCCTAAGACCTATCCCTTGCGTGCACGATGCTCTGTTGTTGCAAAGGACACGGTTTGTCTCACCTAACCTGGGATGCCAACAGCATGAGCTGCTCACTGCAGATGCTGTGAAAATCCAGGGAGACAAATAGGCAATTCTTGAGCACAATCCTTGCCATTTATTTCAGACCTGCAAATTAGGATAAGATGAGCTGCACCCTAGAAAGGGGCCCCGGGCAATTAGAGCACACGTAGGAGTCTGCATTTGGGAAAGGAACCCCACCCACTCTGCTGCGAGAGGGCCCACTGTCCCCACACACCAGGCAGGCAAAGAGCAGAAGCTGAAGCACTGGCAAACTATCACAATGCTCTTATGGCTTTCATTAAGAAAGCTGGCTTTGAGGGGATTTTTTGTCCATAGTGCTTGTCTTATTTTTAGTTAAAGTATTCTAAATTCAATGAGCAAATTTGTCCCAAAACCAAAAGTAAAGAAATAAAAAAACTAATAAACCAGTATGATCTCCAAAACTGACCTACACTCTAAAGTTGTCTTCATGCTTCATCAAAGAGCTGCTGACTAGAATTTTGCTTCAAACTGGCTCATTTCCTGATACAGCTGTAGAGAAAGATTACAAATCTGGTCACAATTTGTACTGTCATTACCCCTCTGCAACCAGCACATTAAGGTTCAATTTACCTGCTATTGTGAGACTCAGAACATTTCAGCCACTATTTTAGCAAACTACCTTAATCACAAAAGTGATGGAGAGATAACAAATGAAAAAAGTCTGGGATTTGGGGATTCTAATGGTCATTTTGAACTCAGACTGAATCACAGCAATGTTAGAGTGGGTGAAGGAATTATATCTGTTCCTCTGATTGCAAAATATAAGAGCTGTGTTCTATTTTCAAGGGGGTTTTTTTAAGGACCAGAAGCTATATTTGATGTTAATGTTGAATTTCATTGGTTTTGTTTGTTAAATTTACCTGAGACGTCCAGACATTCCCATTTTCAAGTAGAGATTCTCTGAAGGGAATAGAATAGCAAGCAGCATCTTGTGTCATTTACTGACGGCTTCTTTTTTTTTTGTTCTGTTGGCTTTAGAAGTTTATTTAATTTCAGACAGTTTATTCCTGCCTAATAAACTGTTCCAATAGCAGTGGCCTAGAGTTGCAGGACTGGTTTTTTTATGATAACATCAAGGAAAACAACACTTATCTAAGAGCAAACACTAACACTGATGCACTCTACATAATATCTACCCATAAAGTCATTCACAGTATTTTTAACTACACAGAAAATATGTCTCTTTTCATACAGTATTTCACTTTTAATGCTCCTATGTTCATGACTTTGAGTATGCAGAGGATAGAGGAGTTTTGGTCTAGTTCAGAGAAAAGAGATCCTGTCAAAGTTCTTGCTGATATGGGCACATCCCGTATGGCAACCAAATTATTTTCTCAGGCTGCATGATTCTAATTCTGCATTTCAGTAGTACTCTAAAGCTGCACAGTTGCATAAAAGAGGTTAATTATATATAAAGTCTCTGAAAAAGCAGCTCATATTCTAAGATTTTATTCATTAGGGAATTTTAGCAGGTAGTTAACTGCAGGCACACCTTCTTTAATTTCATGGGGACTACTTGAGCATTTGAAGCAATATATCTCCTTCAGTACCCTGGTGAACTGGGACCTAAATGAATAAAAGGCCATTATGCAACTGAATGTACCATGCTTACTATATGTTCTTATAGAACTGGCTTCAAAGAAAGCAAATATTCTGCTCTCCCTAAGATCAGTTCAGTGGGTGCTGCATCCAGAGTATAAGTGGACTTTTACAGCTCTTCTAAAAATTCTGGAATTGGAGTTTTGCTCTAAGGATAGCAAAATCCATCCATTGAATTTTCATGAGGAAAATTAAATCTGCAACAATCTATATTCTTAAAGAGGCATGTAAGGAGATTTTAGTTTTAATGTCAGTTATATGCACAGTCATATCTGTATGCATATCAGTCAGATTTAACTTTACCAGAAACAGTTACTTATTTAAATTAGGGCAGTTGCAATTTAGACACACAACTACAGACAAATGCCACTAGGGCTTTCCTCAGACAAAACCTCAATACCAAGCAAGTTCCTCTGACAACGCACCATGCACTCTGACATAGCACCCTTGTACAGTCCAGGAGTTCACATACAATCTCTGTAAATTTTTTTGGAATAATAACAATCCCACTGTTAACATGAATTATTTTGGTGCTGTTTAAGTATCAGAAAATCCTCACTGTAAGCATCAAAGAGTTAACTTAGGTATTCATGGCTTCAAAAACCTGTAATCTTACTGTTTGAACTCCTTACCCAGGTCCTGCATACACGTCAAGCGACCCATCATAGTCAGTTCTCATTGCCGTTACCTAAAAGGATTCCCTGCTGCACAGCAGTCCTGTGCTGCAATAGGAATTGCAGGATACTGAAAACAGACTCTTTTATAACAACAGGAGCTTCATTTACAGTGCACACATACTGTAAGAGCAGTCCTGGGTTTCCTACCAGCATGCCCAAGCTTAATTACACCTGCTGTAGTCCTGAATCACCAGGAAAATACCTGGAGTAGTACTTCAGTGCCTTGCTGAATTCAAAGAATAGCTGAGATGGAGCCTGCAGACAACTAATGTGCTCCAAGAACAATGCAACATTCGTTTCATGGGGTGAACTGAGGGATTTCAAGGGAGCTGCCACAGAGACTACATATTGTTGAGAAGCAAGAGATACTGTTTTGTGTAGTGCTCTTCTCTCTAACACTTACACTTAAGCTTTTCAAAATTAAATGAAACATGAAGTCTCCTGGATTAAATTTTAACATCAGGGGGGTTATTTGTTTGTCTTTTCAGTTGCTGGGTTGGGGTTTTTTTCAGTGTAGGCATCCATCATTTTTCTACCTTGTAAATAAGTCTCTTTCCAGTTTACCTTCTTTCTGCAGTGTCCAATGCTTTCTTCATTTTTTGTGTGTTCATTTTTGCTGCGTGGCACAAGTGAAAATTGGGGTCAGCACTCTGGTTTGCCTTCCAGTTTTTTTTCTGTAGTCTGAAATTTCTGCTTCTTTTGCAGTCCACCTTTCTTGTAATGCAAGGGTGGAAAGTCTCTGGCTCCTGGGCAACTTCTGACTCTCAAGACATTCAAGACACAAGACTTGCTACTGTCACAAGTGACACATCTTGCTTGCGAAGGCCAGTACCCTTCATGAGCCAAGGATGCTCATCTGGCCTGGCCTTAGAGAGGAGAGTGTCCCTTTCTTCATGTAGTCATTGCCATCTCCAATGTCCCTGCAGCTGCATTCAGCATCATTTTAAGGCTCTCAACCAAATAAAAATAATTATTTTCCAACTAATTTTTGAGAAAGCTCAAAAATCCTACTTTGCTGTGTCCTTGTTTTAAACTGCCTCAACCATATCCCAACATAGGTATTTTTTCTGCTAGATCAGATAAACAATTTATTTTGTCCACAGCTTCACTTACATACACTGCTAAACTTCTCAGTTCTTTGTCCTGGTAAAACCCTAGTTCTGCATAAAACTTAACTGTACCTGTTGACTGAAATCTGTATTCCACTGAATAAAATAACTTGAAAATGCACTGGAGTAGAAATACAGACCATAGTGAAACTCACTGACAAGTTACACACAATTTCTGTTTTCCTATGATGTTTTAGACAAACTGTAAGGTACTCTGGCCTGTACATGACACATCTCCAAGACACAAAAAAGAAGGACAGACTATATTAAATCATTTTTCAAGGGTTTTTCTGGGACAGCAGACTAATAAAAGTTATATATTCTACAGAAAAAGCAAAGAAGGTGCTAGGGGGAACTCCATACAAGGATTTAAAAATCTAGGGATAAGGAACTAGATGGTTAGCTTGCCCTAACTTGAAACAGCTTCAAAGAATAAACATGTCTTTATGAATAATATAATATTCAACCATGTTTGACCCCACCACAAAAACTTATGCCAGGATTTCCCTTCGGATAAAAAGTAAACACATCATATTTTCAAGTTACCTTCCCCAGAAACTCAAACAGAAGCTATGCTATAACCTCACTGGGAAAGCAAGGCATCAGTCTGTGCATCCAAAATACTGCTAAACACTCAAGGCAAGAAGCTTGAGCAGTGGTGCTTCCATCACCTGAACTGCTTAACCCTTAGCTACAGAGGTGAGGTTTAAGCTGTGCCAAGTAGCATCCCCTGGGGCAGTGCCTAGGCAAAGATCAGTAGACATCACATGCTGTCTGCCATTCCTAATATGTAGTCTGAATTAGACTGCATCAGGCTTGGCTCCCTTCACACACTGTATCTCAACAGGACTTGCAGAGACTGAAGTGTCCCTGCTGACCCTTGTGACACATCCCAGACCTTGTAAATACCTTGTAAAAGGTATTCTCAGACTTGTGGTACGAAAATACCAGTGAACTGTCCTCATGTTGTTTCAAACACTCTGAACTGAAAAACAAAAAGAAAAAAAACCCAAATAAACAAAACACCCACAAAATTATAACTATTTTCTAGGAACAAAAAAGCATGGCATGAAGCCCAGAAGAGATGCAGAGCCAAGTGAAGTTTGGTTTCAGCCAAGATGTAACACTTGGCCTCAAGGCCAGAGGAAGGTCTCTTACCATGATTTATTTAGCAGTAGAGCAGCAGTCATTGCATCCTCCTATCCTATAATCCTCACATTTGCCACTAGCAGATGTTAAGGTGAAATGTGTATGAAAAGGTTCCACAGGTACATCTTTCCAAATTCTAGAAATCCTCTGGTTTAGGATTTCCAGGTTCAGATGTTGACTCCAGAACACTGTGCTTGATAGATGATTTTGTTCAGTACTATTATTTGGACTAACACACACTTTCTGTTTCCAGAATGCCTTGTCACAGATGAGTCCTATAACTTAATGTTTTGTCTCTGTAGAGAAAAAAACCCCAAACTTCCTGCCATTTTAAAATCTACTGTGCAATTATTTCATTGGGGGACACCTTGAATTTCTTTTCAGTAAAGAGACTTTTTCTACAAAGCTCCTTCTCTCTGAAACTCTTCCATATCTCGACCCACGTTGCCTTATGTTTCTTATCTTCCCTAATTTTGTTGTGGGCCTTTCTTGTCCTACTTAAATCCTGTGGACTTTACTGCATACATTAATCAAGATGTGGGTGATTGTATGTTGTTTTAAATATATATATATATAAAATAACATATATACATTGTATGTAGTGGATACACCATAGCACAATGATGTCCTTTCCCAATAGGTCTAACATTTCCTAACACTGTTCTGCATTTTGAGCCATTGAGCATTGAGTTGATGTTGTCAGAGAACTATCACAAGGTCTCCAGGACTTCTGCTAGTCATGGATAAATTACAGCTCAGTTGTGTACATATAGAAGTCACATCAACAGACTATCACCTTTTCTTTCTGTCCATTTTTAATAACCTGTAAAGCACATACCCAAGAAATTAATCATTCATTTAAAAAAAATACTAAGGTACAAGAATTTATTATTATCTGAAAAATATTGATTTTTCTCATGTTGCCAACTTCATTGAACAAATAATACTTATCTACAGGAATAAAACACAAACTTTAGTTCATTAAATAGTTAAACTTCTAACTCTTTCAAATTCATCATCCTATGTTGCCCCGATGCCTTATGGCTGATTCTGCACTACTTGCAAACTATAAATCAAGAGCAGAATAACTCAAGATAACATGACTATCAACTCAATATACCAGCTTCTACTTACTCAGTATAATAGTGGTCATGGAGAAGCACAATTCCCTACCATTAATAGCACAGCTGCAGCTGCACCTATTTATTTCTCTGTATTACTCATAACAAAACAGTAGCATTTTCTGCCTCCTTTGCACGCATGCAAATGACTTCATAAGCAACAAGATAATGATGAAGCCCTCCTTTTTCAACACGCTCTAGTTTAATAGCCCCTGAGGCTGCACAAGACAAGATTTTTGTCCGACATAACTTACTTTTACATGGAAAAGACAGCAATCTATTAAAAATAAATAAATAAATATTTAAGGAGACTGTGTGAAGCAAAGATTTTAATCTTAAACAGGTAGGAGCAAAGAAGGAACTTTCTGTCATGTAATCAGCCTCCCCTGGATACTACTTGAATATCTTGAACTAAACATTGCTGCAAAGATACTACTTCAACAGCTAGGAAATAACAAAAATTCTGTGTGGCAACCGTTTCCCAAATAGAGGATCAAAGAAGTCTCTACAGACCTATACAGTGCATTCCTGACAGAAAACAGCAACATAACATGTATTTAAAGCAACTGAAGAGAGAGAGCATCCAACTTTTACTCAAAACAGATTCAATATATTTAATTATTCATTATATCTTTTCCTTATCAAACTATAATTTCCTACTCTGAAACTATAATTCACATGCAAAATAAAAGGAAAGTTTTAGTAAATTGCAATTCAAATATAATTTTATTTCTCTTCTACTGAATTACACTCCATCAAGCAATAATTCTCTTTACTGTATCTTTACTTAATAACTCATTTTTCATATTATTCAAGTGCTTTCAGGGCTTTGGTATTGTATTTCTGGGGTTTGATTTTTTTCGTTTCTAATATAACCTTTTTACAGAGTCTCCAAAGAATAAGTCAGAAAGCAGTTGGCACAGTAAAATAAAAACGGCACCATAATGGTAAAGAGCTGATTTTTGGAGAGGGCCACTCAGTGAGATTTGAAAGTTATCATTATCCCTATAGGTCAATTAAATTTGGAACTTCTGAAGTTAGTTATACACTTTATAAGCCATTCCAAAGACGAGAAGAAAGACTGTTTGGAGCTTTAAGAAAATGATGGTGGCATTTAAATGAAAGGCTACCCACATCTTTTCATAATTTTGTTTCAGAACGTTATCCTTGTGTAAATAGGACTACTAATTTCTTCTTAAGAGTAGGTAAATACTGAATAGGATTTTTTAAAAAAATCAGAGAAACAGCATTCTATGATTTTCTAGTTGACTTTATTTGGTCTCAAGATATAAAGGATCTAGGCAAAAAGAGTGGGTTTTAGTTCAGTCTTTCGCCACTCTTTCTTGTAATATACAAATGAGCTATTGTCAACTGGAACCACTACTTGCTCTTGCAATACAATGCATAGCTTCATTATATATTTCTTAAAATTTAAAAGAAGGCTAAAAAAGGGATCAAAGAATACTGAAATTCCAGTGCTGAGGTCAACCCAGACATGCCCAATAAAAGCTAGTTTTTATTTTAGCTCACAACCTGAGGAAAAGCCCACTGCTTTTCCTTGATGAAGAGAAGGCGCTGCATACCTGAGTACACCATTCACAGTCCTGCCAGTGGAGCAGAGCCTGGAAGGCCACCAGATGTGTTACACATGCAGAACTGCAGGATCTCCACTACACTTCTGGATCAGAAGATGTTATATTGCTTGGTATATGACATTGATTGGTATACACCATTTGGATAAGGAGAACAGTTGCAATGGATTCCAAATCCCATTTTCTAGTGACCTTAAGGCATCCTTTTTCTTGCTGTCCACAATGACTTACAGGGTTTGGTTGCAGAAAGAACAAAAAAAAAAATAGCTTCACAGTAGTTGTCTCTATGAATTTAATGGCTATTGATCTATCCAGTGTGAGGCTCCCATGCTTCTGCATGCCTGAAGCTTTTCAATCAGTGGAAAGTTAGCAGTGAGTTTGTCACAATCTTGTGCTATCAGGCGAAACTAAAGATCCTACACCAGTATACATTTAAATATTTCATAGAAAAAAAATTATACTGACACTGAACTGTGCCATAAATCAAGTCCCTCCAGATGGGAGAGAATCTGCTGAAAGTCCTTGCAAGGAGTTTCAGTGATAAACCGAGACTTTTCCTGGAGTTTCAATGCTTCCAGATAGTTGTTTATTAAGTCTTATCAGAGGAACAGAGCCACTAGAGTGACCCAGGTACAGCATAGAGCATAGAAAAGCAGGAGTGAAGGCTCTCTATCAAGATTTACACAGCCTTTTAAAGATATTTTAACCAATGGTTACTAAAAACGTACATTATTTTCACTTTCCTACCAATTATTCAGTAACACGACTAGGAACTGCGGAATTTTCTATCCAATCATTCCAAACTACTTTTACTGCAGAATATGGAGTAGTAGGAGAAGGAGAAGAAGGTTTAGAGAACAACAACAATCCTTCATTTTGATATTTTTTACTCTTATCTATTTACTGTAAAGAGAAGCCCAAAACCTCTAAATTTTTCACCCTGTGACAATCTTACATAGTAGTCTATCACGTAATTCACACCACTGTATTTTCTAGTTCTTGTCTGACTGTTGGTAATTTTTTCCAAGGTTTAAAGCTAAAACATGTTGTTCAGGGGGGTAAGAACCCATAAAAACAGGCAGAGAAATATTCTCGGCACTCTGGGTTCCTACATTATACCATTTCCTCATAAGAGGGACAGTTTATTGCCACCAGCATTCATCCTCCTCTCCCTTCTGAAAACATTTGTGCCACAACCTTTAGGAATGGAAAATCATGTGCAACCTGGAGAAATGCATGGTCAACTCTAAGATTGGGAAGAAGTCGCCTTTAGCTGGCTGTTACCTGATTATGTAAAAAGAGACTCAATATTCTTATCTGCTGAAACAAGTACTACCTTTCACAGTCTTTCCCCAGGTGAAATAGTTAAATTATCTGACACCCAGTTTGAAAATTTAATATTTACATACTGGCATCAGGCTGTTCAAGGCATAGATTAACAGCAGAAAAAAACCTGCCCAGACATAATTACTATATTAAAAGACAGCAGGTAGCAAGCTTTTGGAAGCCTTTTTACTTAGAACACAGCAGAGGGTAAAATTAATTTCTCAATTATCTTAAGTCAACCTGTTATACCACATTTCTGAGTCACAGGTATACTTATCAACAGCATCAATTTTTCACTAGATTTCTCCATTTTTTTCAGTCCCAAAAAAGTTAGCTAGACCTACTGGTGAGCATTAATCACAGTTAACATTGTGCACTTTTTCAAAGTATACTTTTTCAAAGCCAAACTGTATTAGTCAGAAGTAGGAGTGAGAAAATGTATCAAGAGAATTTTTTTGTTATTCCATTTCCCACCTCCTACTCATCTCTCCTCCTAATTCCCATCTCACCCTTCCCCTCCTCTTCTTCCTGGAAAGAATCACATATAAAATTCCACAAGTTCTTAATTAAATGGAACTAGGTTGATAGAAATGATCAAAAAATCTAATATGATTTACTGACAATTTTAAGATAACTAAACATACTTATATATTTAGGCATTTCTGAAGCTGGACAATTAATTTTTATCAGAACAAAACCCCATATCTCACAAGGTAAGATGACTGACATAGTACTCAGTATTTTGGAGGCTTATTCAGCACCTTGTTCATCGTAACAGACCAATTTAGTATTCTTTGGAAGTTCATTAGTATGTTCAAATGAGTAAGCACTTGGCAAACTAAAGTGTTGAACCACATAGTACTCACACTGTAATATCTAAAAAAGTGAAAACATCTGAAAATCTGAATTTGTCACTCTGTTTTAGAGAAGCAGAATAATAAAGATAATAAGTAATCTGGCTCTAGCAATCTTTATCAGTGGATAACTCTCATTCAGACCACTGGCAGTTAGATAACAGTAAAAGCCACAAAAAGAGAGAGAAACAAACAACTCAAAGTATTTTCAGAGGCACCCACAGGCTGTTAGAGCTAAGATTTGCAAATGTTACCTGTGATAAAATCTCAAACTGTCTTGCATAACTATCACATTAAAGACTTCCGATTTCCTTGTTATTAATAATGAAGCTGCCATTAACATCTGAAACAGAAACACACAAGAAGAGGAAAAATGTACCTCTGGAAGGAATTAAACACTTCTGAAGATCATTAGAGTTGATGTCAAGCATTTTATTGGAAACACTGAGACTGATCTTTCAGTTAATGAAGCTCAGCTTTTGAGTTTGGGCTTGATTAATTAAGTCTGTAACTGAACAAAAACAGCAGCAATGAAGAAAATGTGCAGCTCAAAAACAGATTGTCAAAAAAACTGCCAAAAACAGTGGTAGAAAAGGCACAAACACTCTGTATATTTTTTTGGAAATTCAGGGAAGTAGAATATCAATAAATTCAGTCATGATACTGAACTTAAGTAGGTGGACTCCTGATTTCACTCTGGGGCTACACTTGAGCAGCTTTGTCAAGTACAGATCCAGGGGCAGGGCCCTGTATGATCTATGGTTTTCATGGCTTATAACCACGGGTGCAGCCCTACAGCGTCCATTGTGGAGTGGCACAGATGTGTGTCCAGGTACCTTGACATAGGCTCACCCAGGCCATTCCCAGAATTTGCTGCTCTCAGCCAGTGTTTTCTATGTTTATGCTTAGAGCTGGCACTGGAAGATTCATAATTGCAATGAGAACTGCAAATGACTCAGCTTTGAGAGGCAACTCTTCTGTCAGTTTTTCCACTTGTCTTAGCTGAGAGTGCAAAAATGCTAACATTCCTTTACCTTACCTTTAGCATGCATAATATGAAAATTCTGCCATCCTTTAATAAAACACTGAGATCAAAAAATGCAAACAACCACAGAAATACATAATCATGTTATGCAGGTTGTTTGCGTGCATGAATGTCAGAGGTATCAATAAGAACATAGAAGGCACACAGCACTAAAAGCAGCATGTTTGCAATTGTAGCCAGGGAGCCTTTCTTATTGCATGCCTTAAATTTCAACAGTCATGAAAATGATAATGGGAGATGTGACAGTCTTTCACCTGAATAGAGATATTAATATTTAACCTTTTTTAGTTAGCAAAATTTTAAGTCTGAACACAGTATTTTTCTTCAAATTTTTGATGTGTGAATCTTCACATTTAATCATTGCATGGCTACTGATGTGAAATAAAAACCCCTGCTACTTCTGTTTCTGTAGACTTCTCCCATACATAAATATATGGATGTACGCACACCCCGTAGAGACAATCTCGTTACAGTACCAAAATCCATTTTAAAAAAAACAAAACAGGAGTTATAAAATAGAAACTGATTTTCATTCTTCAGGGCATGTTATAATAATGAGATTAGAAGAAAAACTTTTTCCCTTTGACACATTGTACCTGCTGAATGAAAGATTTCCTGTGTGAAGTATCTGGGACGGGGCCAGACTTGTACCCATATTTAAAAAGGGTAGAAAGGCTCACCTTGGGAACTACTGACCTGTCAGCCTCACCTCTGTGTCTGGGAAGATCATGGAGCAGACCCTCCTAGAAGCTGTGCTAAGGCATATGGAAAACAGAGAGGTGATTCCAGACATGCAGCATGGCTTCATCAAGTACAAGTGTGGGCGGACTAGATGGCATTTAAAAGGTCCTCTTCCAACTCAAACTATTCTGTGATTCTAATAATGACTATGCCATTCAGTATGACATTTTCTATGATCCTGATCCTGTGTATGAGTAAGGAAGATCTAAATATTGGTGGTTTTGAGGAAGTAACTTATCAGCTTTTGTTTCGCACATACCAAAGAGCAATTATTTGCAGTAGAGAAGAGTCTTGTCAAATAACCTCATTTGGAATACCAAATTTGTGTCCTGTGTCATGGGTTTTGACACAGAAGCCAAAAATTACTTCATGGGTTAGTATGTGACCAGAAAGTGGGAATAAGATGCTATGAACAAGTGAGAACAGGGTGTTACATATACTGTTTCCCTGTTATTCTTTATTGAAAGAAAGGGTCTCCTTAGCTCAATTTTATTTCTTACTTGTATTTGCAATACTCAGACATTCAATGAGCTCAGCAATAAATAGTCAGTGGCAGTAGCTTGAGAAGCAGGACTGTATCTTCATCCTAATCTATGTTTGGCAATAGAAGCTATTAATTCTCAGGACACTTTTCTCTTTTTTCTCTTTTCCCTTTCCCCTTTCCTTTCCTTTCCTTTCCTTTCCTTTCCTTTCCTTTCCTTTTCTCTTTTCTCTTTTCTCTTTTCTCTTTCCTCTTTTCTTTTCCCTCTTCCCTTTTCTCTTCTTTTCTTTTTTCTTTTTTCTTTTTTCTTTTTTCTTTTTTCTTTTTCCCAGAGAGACTGGAGAGCAGGTATCTGGTTCATACTAAAAGGGAGAAATATTACTTCCCTGTACAATTAATCTCATAATCATTTTTAGGGTTCTCAAGACTAAGTAGAAGAATTAAGGTAATAAACCATGTAAATGGGCATTATAGAAGTAAAACATTTTCAAAATCAGATAATAAAAGACTGGAAATTAAATGAAATTTAGAATTGCCATCAAATACAATAAAAGACAGGTGTTTAGCAATTAAAAAGGATGATCATTGTAACTGGGGCAGCTGAAAATGGTAAGAGAACAGATGTTCCTCAATAGTACTTCCATATTAATTCTATTTTAACAAAGAATGTTTGATTTTCACTTGCTTCCCTGAAAATATTGCACTACTGTTAACTCGTTAAAAAAATGGAAGCTAGTGATAATACTTTCATTACCAGTTTCATAATACTATAAAATTGAACAATAAAAATAATTGTGCACTGGTTTTACACATCAGTTAGGTGGCTATTGCATAGTTATTTGCTAGACTTACTGAACATAAATAATGTTTCTCAACTACAATTTCTAAAAAACCCATCAGATGGTGGAGAAAACAAACCAAAAATTCTTCTGGAGAATCATCTGTTGACGTAATGAATGTGCTTTCCTCCCTCAATCTTTCTGATCCTAGCAAGTCCTAATGATACAATATCTCAGTTCATATTAGTCTCTTTCCAGAAGACATTTTAATGACCAGGTATTTTACATTATTTATTTTCCAAATTGGTGAAATATTAAGAAGAATTATATTTGCACTCTAGCATTTCATAACACTAAATTCATAAGGATGATTCACATTTTTGTCTGGGTAGCTTGAGAGAGATTGTCTAATGACCAATGCTAGCATTATATACATACAAACATACAACAGATATAAGGTTAGATTTTTTTTAGATTTAACTTTTTATTTTTGTAAATGTCATTTTACACACATATATCATTTTTATATTCTTGCTTGACTACCCTACCACCAAAGGATCTGACAGCAAGCTGAAGAGAAAGATTTCCCAATTCTGTAGATTTATGCCTATATCTGGAAGTTATACTGTATATAATGCATTATAGATCACAGAGATAAGTCAAAACCCACTTTAAAAAATATGTGAAATATAATTATGAAAAATACACATGAAATAAAATATTTACCTCAAACTCATCTGTACCTGATGCAAATTTATCTCCTTTATTTCTCCCCTTTTCCTAATCTAATTCTCCTCCGCCTTCAGTGTCACTGCCTAGTCGGCTTTTAAAAAGCACGTGAACTGACTGCCAGGACTGCACAGACTGAGAAAAGGCCTGTGCTGTTCTGTGATAACATGATCTAACACCCAAATATTAAGTGAGAAAGTACAGACATCAGCTGTTGAGTCTATTGGTTGCTCCAAAGTGTTCCAGGTGGGACCGTAACAACCATTTATTGAGTTTGCTATGAGCTGGCATTGCCAAAAGTACATAATTTTCACAATGTTCACAACGTTGTTCACAAATTTAAAAGAATTATGAGAAAACTGTATCTCAATCTGTCATTTATTTATTTTTATGCAGTTGGAAGTTATTGTACATGAACTAATTTGCAGGAAAAAATACTAATCTTTTTAGAAAATATAATAAACATACATGTTCAGAAGTAAAATACCCATATTGAGTCAGCCTGATGAACTGTATTTAAGCTAAATTGTTGTTACTAAGACCTAAAACAGTTTGTATTTGCCTAAAATTCAGAGATTACAAAGCATAGCTTTTAGATGCCTCGGGGATGATTAAGTCTTATATACCACATGAAGAAAATATTGGGAGAAGGGAAATTATTTTTGTGTCAGTGTTGAACTCTTGTTTTTTAATTTCCTGAAATGGGATTGAAAGGTCCATTCTGAAAAAAACAGAACCAACTGATGTGCAGTCAAAGAATGGTATCAAACCATCAGCTTCTAATGCTGCCTTTTGAACAGCAGATAAAAGACAATTATAAGATAATGGAAGACAGGGAAATGTCAAAGAAAAGTGTGAATAATATAAAGTAACAGAAAAATTTGTCTAATAACTGAAAAACTATAAAGTGACATGGCTTTCTCAGTCTGCTGAGAAACAAACTGCATAATAAAATTTAGATGTATTTTTGCTTTCAGTAATTGAATTCACTAATAATTATTTGGAGAAAAAACCTGTTCAAAGCAAAGCAACAGTATACTGTTTACATCATTATCAGCAGTGTAATTTGGCACTTAATTTAAACATTTAGAAGGGCACAAATTGTTTCAACTGCATAAAGAGATTTTTGGTGTGAAAAGTAACTTGGCACTGAGATTAAATTAATCTGTTGTCTAAGATTTCCATTTTAATAGGGCAATTTAAAAAGAGTCATTAATACATTTTAGTGGTTCTAAACTAAATATAAAGGACAAACCCAGCATATTTACATGACCATTTCCCATGTGTTTGGCATTCTGTCCATATAATTAATACCTCATTGAATTTAAAAGGCCTTTCGTGCGGTGACTTTAATGTGCTTCACAGTTATTAAAAACCCCCCACATTTCATGATACCATATGAACCAACAAACATCCTGAGATGAAGCTGTTCTTTCTACTGAGTATTGATTTTACTGGTTTTGTACCACTGACCTAAACGGGCCAAAAATTTTACACTTGCAAGTTTCCGTACAATTTGTTCCTATTCAAATGAGTATCTATAACAAAACCACGTACTAGTGTGGGTTCTTCCCGAACTATCTTAAGGCACTTTACAGTCTGAATGCAATGAGAATGAGGCCTTTTAGCAACTGTATTTCAGCATGGTGAGTTAAATGTTTTAATGATTTCATACTGTTCCTTTCACTGTTCTCCGTGAATACAAAAAAAGTGAGTCTATGCCAGAACAATATTTATTTTTCTTCACCATGACCCATTCACTTAACAGCAGGAGAGACACCTATAAGAGGTATTTGGAACAAAACTTACCTCTAGGGTTATGCTTTGTGTGGGGAATATCTTAATTAAGTTACATTGCAATATTGAAACTTGAGAATGAGGTCGTAGCCTGCTGTAGCATGAAAGCCTTTAATTTGCACACTTCTGTTATATTGAATAATCAAGGAAACTTTAATTGAGCACTTCTGAGCACTCTAGAGCCCTGGGTGTTCAGAGTTTCTATGCACTTATATTGTGCTCTCTGTGCTGTGGTTTAACTCTGCACAGTTATTTAGGAGCTCATTTAAGGCAATTAAAAACTACAGCTGGGTTTTTGTTGGACTGGCTGTGCTCAACTGAGTTGGGTAATTAGACTCAAATGGATACCTTGTACCCACTTCAGCCTCAGAGTTGTGTGTGAAGCAGAAAAACATTTTTTTCCTGAGTTTTTGCTCTTACAGAGAAGAAACAAATATGTGTGATTTACAATAGGGTCATAAAATTATTTCTTCGTTGCTAATAACAATTCACATTAACTTGACATTTTTAAAAAAATCCAAGGTAGTTTATATTCAAAATATTTTGGCAGCTCTTGGTATTTCCTAATATTGGCTTAAATGCCATTTAAGATTCTTTGAAAACCTTACCAGTCTCAGACCTCAATAACTTGAAATGTTTTCTGGGGCTCATAAAACCACCTAAGTGACATTTATGTCAGTAGTTGCCTAGGTCTGAAAAGTAGGTCCTCAGGAGCCTGCCTCAGCTGCCAGGCATCCTCAGGGCTCCTGCATTACTTATGCAAACAGCTTCTGCAAAGCAGGTAGGCTGGCAGCAGAGCCTCTGTTTCCAGACATGCCCACAAATCCCCAGGCAACATCCTGTTCAGGGCCATCAAGAGTATTTCACAGCTGTGTCCTACAGGGAGTTACAAACAACACACCATCCTACCTGCTCTTCCTCAAGCAGCTGGGAGGCACGAAGAGAGAGGCACTGAAGGGACATCTGTGCTACGTAGCACACAAGGATGAGGGAGCCAGCTCAAACACTGAGCCCTTGAGCATAGAAACTGCTCCTGCATTTACTCCCTGAACATGTTTTGTACCATCCCAATTCACTCCCCTAAAGATGAATCTGCAACATAGATCAGCATTACCCATCTTGAAAGGCCAGGGGTCAATTTTTGACTCAATAATCTCTGAGAACAGACAGTGAGACCCTTTCCATTGCACTGAGCTTCCACCAAAATGCAGCCAGGGAAGACAGCTGGGACTATATCATCCTATGATAGCATTCAGAGGGTTAATTCTCAGCTAAACCTGAGGAGATGTAGAACACCCTCAGCCTACAAATACAACATATTTTAAGGCAGAAATTCCTTTCTGAAAGTAGTGGGGGGAAATTCATACAAGAAGAAAAACAAAAGGAAAAAAACCCGATTTTTCAGTCTTGGAGTCTGCCCTTGAGGGGACAAAGATCAGCTGAAACACAGATGAGTTTAAATCATATTCCCCAGATACCACATATTTTGTATGAAGTGGAATAAATTCATCCAAGAAGCTGCAGTAGGAATAAGATTCCTCAAAAAACCCCATTGCCTGGCAAATAGACTGCAGTTTTAGAAGGCTGGAGTTGGAATTCCAGAACCTACTCCAAATCAGTCAAAATAAAGGCTTAAAAGCCATTTTCTGAACTTCAAACTTGGCCATCTTGAATCCCATTGTGCTGCTTCATTGTGGAAAAGCCCGAGGAAACTGTTCTCCTCTTTAATATTTTCTGTTGATTAACTCATACATCCTCCTTCTCAATATAATGACCCCTGCTAAAATCATGCTCAGAATGTGATTTTCCCTATGCATGCTTACAGACACGTGTATCTCTGACCCTTCCAATGGCAGATAACTGCTTGCAGCAATTCAACACATTTCCATGACTAACTACACCGAGCACTGGAAATACTATGGGTAAGTTTTTCACTATTTGGATTTACACAACACAGTGTTGCTTGCCCTGCCCAAACTGTTGCAGCAATGTCACTATACTGCTTCTTGATCTGAGCTCCTTTATATCTTTCCATAGTAATGTTACCAGGTAGGCAGAAATTTATAAAAATAAAGCATCTCAGTGTCTTTATCAAATACAGGTTTCTATCTTTAGTTTTTGGAAGAGCATATATTTAGCTCTAATAAGGATGTAGACGCCTAGCTAAAAAGAGAGTCAAATATTGGAAGAGATGGCAAGGAGAAATATGGTAAGAGCGAGAAAAAAAACCTTACTTCTAACTGCAGATTTGATGTGTTCTGAAGACAAAGATATATTGGGGTCTAGAACTAAAAACAAGGTAGTTGCAGCAGTAGGACAGAAAGAGAGAATTTACTCATAGAATCCAGGAGAGGAGGCATGAGAATACCCACGTCTTTTTTCTTTTTCCTGTGAAGCACTTGCATAATGAATTTCATTGGAAAGAGAACTGAGTATTAAAGCTGATTTGCTCTATTGAAGAGGTTTAGACTTTCTGCTCCATTTAGTTATTCTTTATGATGCCAAATTCTGAAAGTAGAGAGCTGCAACTGGTAATCCTATTATGCAAGATAATATATGAGAAGTAAATGTCTCCAGTAAGTAAACTATAAAGGAAAACTATTTTTCTTTAAAATGTTCTTCAGTGATTTCAAAGAAATATAAAGAAGCTGTGTTCTCTCAAAGGCACAGAATTAGACCAATTTTATAGCAGTGGAACTACAAATGTAGTTTTGCTTACTCCTCCTGCTTCATACTTTTACTTCTTTTACTTTAAGAGATGTATGTCAATTGTACCAGTAGTGCACTTTTTTTCTTCCTCATAGGAAATATAAAAAAAATTCTGATTATAGCCTTCATTTTCATGCTAACAAGTAAAAATTAAAAGAATACTGAAGGGAGATTAAAAAGGATAGGTATGCCTCTGCACGTGCATGCACTGTGACCTACTTAGTTATATTAATAGGGCAGAAGTTTGCAATAAAACTGAGGCAGATCTAAAATACTCCCAAACTGTCATCAGTAACAAAGTCATAAATCACAAATTTCATTTATTAATTTTGTACTTCAATAGCATAAGGTGTTTAAGTATTTACAGTTGTGGAAGTGTAACTACAAGTGCACAACCTCTTGGATTTAGAGATAACCAAAGAGAAGACAATAAGAAATGAAAAAAATTTCTGTGGAAAACAGTCACAAAGGGAAACTTGACCTTCAGGCCAACAGATTTTTCATTCAGCAGTATAATAAGAACAACATGCATTTTTAATTGGCTTGTGACTCCTTTCCAATTTCCTGAAATTATGTTGATTGAGACAGTTAAGAATATAATCAAGTTTGCAATAGTAGCTGATAAATTACCTGTATTATTGTTATATAACATTAGGATTAAAATCTTAATTAAGTAGACTCAATTAAAAAACAGTTTGTGTATGCCTCTCTGTTCACCAATGAAAAAGGAATTTACCAAATGTGTTCAATGAAGGAGAACTCGTTTTGAGAAAAGTACTTCGAAACTTGATTTATGCTTTCTACAGTTTTAATTTTAAGGTCTTGAAAGTGGATAGTGCAAAACCTTAGAAGATTCAAAGTCTCTTTGCCTACAATTTAGTTTACTTCTCAGTCATGCCTGTCTCCTACATGGTTTAACGTATTCATATCTTATTCCTGCTTGCTTTTGGCCTGTACTGAGAAGTGAGCTGCCCATTAAATAAACCTGGACATTTTTCATATTTAAGAAAAGCAAGCACTCTATGTATTCATGTTTTTCTACTGGTTCGGAATCCATTTATGCATATTATTTAGTACAGGATGAGGCAACAGGATTGATATGCTAAAAAAGAAAGAGAAAGAAAGTGTAAGCCTTTCAATTTTACAAAATAAAGCATTTGAGAATAGTAGCTCCAACAAAGCAACTGACCTGTTCAGGACAGCAGTCAAAAATTTTAAATTACATACAATGAGTGCTAGGTAGAAACAAACAAAAAAAAAGAATGTAAAATCAGATACCAGCATAATGACAGTCTTTTGCTTTGCTACTCTTCACATTGTGCTACAGTAAAGTTATTCCCCACTCCTACCTTAGCCCTATCGCATCCAGTGGTCTAAGTTCCTCTCCTTCCCTGTCAGTGGTGTTAACTTCACCTGGAAAATGCATAATTGTGACAGTGAATTCAAAAGATTTAAACTTTCACATAAGAGTTCAGCACCAATGTAATTTTACAGTTTTTGAAAGAGCTGCAGAATAAAATCTTATGGCCTGCTCTTTGCAAGGTCAGGCTAGCTGGCCTTGGAATTTATTATTTCTAGGATTCTTCTTATCAGGATACATTTGAGACATCATGTATGGCACAGAGGTCAGAATTGTTTTGATCGCAGCTTTTCTTTCCTTCAGTAAGAATACTCTCAGATGCCGTGAGTCAAACCCTGTACAAGCCCAAAATATATCCAGACACGTTCACCAGAAATCCAAAACAGCAAGAAGTCCTTAGTGTATCTTAAAGAGCCATTGCTTTACAGACTCTAGGGAGCAGAGGGCCAGGGAACAGTCACATCACAATGTCATCAGTAAATCCACAGATATATCCACTGTGGCAGGTGATAACCTATCCACACACAACACTTCGCTGAGGCAGTGCTGCCTGAGCTCTGAGCAGATCTGCAGTTATTCTTCTCAGTTTTCAGAGAAGAGGTGGGTCAGCTCCAGTCCTGAAGTCTGTATTAGCTGTAACTTTATAAACCCATCCTCTTTGGGTGTGATGCCAGCCTCGTTGATGTCAGGTTTTTATAATCATCTCAGAATAACCCTGTACTGTCACTGAACTCACATTTGCCTTACACCTGCCCTCTGTACACTGTGTCACACTTCATGCTGCAGAATAACAAGGATGTCCTAAAAGGCCATATCATCATTGTCTACTCCTAACTATTTTTGTTTCTGCCTAGAGAATACTTTAGCGACCATTAGCTAATAGAAAGACTAACTGTAAAGTGTCTTCCCTCATCAAATGCAAATGTAACAAAATTCACAATTAGAAACCTGCTGAATTAGAACAGTACTTACAGGAAGTTATAATGATTTAACTGGAAGAAAGGCATATAACCAGGAGCCACAGGTAAGACAGAAATAAAGGTCTGGCTGAATATATAGAACTCCTAGTTGTGAATCTCCCATAATTGTGAAAAAGTGAGTGAGGCAAAACACATCAATATTGAGAGTAATCCATACATCTGCAGAGGTAGTACAATCTTGCAGCTGCAGACTTACTTTTGTTAAGATGAAAGAATTCTGCAGGCCATAAGGGAAAATAATGGGCGCAAATACATGAAGAAAATAAATGGAAATAGCAAGTGTCTGAAACTCATTAGTTGAATAACAGCTGAAAGTAGGAAAATTAGAAAAGAAACTTCTACTTAAATGTGCTATAGTTAGAGGCTGTGCAGAAGGAGAGACTATAATGCAATCTCCACATTTTGAAATATACAAGTCAAATGTACATTTTAAAACCATTCCCCAGTCATGACTGTAATTCCTGTTCTGTGCTTTTGTGTAGCATTAATAATTACTAAGAAAGTCATAGCCCAAGAGAGAGTATTTAATAAGCACATTTTTCAGTTAGTAGAGTCTTCAGGAAATGAACAAGAAAAAGATCAGTCTTTGGGAAATGGCTAAATACAGGGCTCTCTGTGTTTTCTTAAGATGAGCAGTCATCAGAGTGTAGATCTGTAATGGCACACATATGACTGTGAGTGAATATATTATTTTCTTTGACAGAGCTAGAAAATCCAATAACATTGCAATGTCAGGAACAATTGTTAAGACAAAAAAAAAATAAAAGAAAAAATAAATTAGTGACAACAAGGCTAAAATTTTAAGTACAAACGTGGAAGTCCTAAAAGAAGTCTAGGAAGTATGATTAGAGTGATAGCAAAGCATTCAAATCCCTTTATTCTTATAATTTCCTAAGGTGCTTCTTTCTGCTTCATCTGAAGAAATCAGTATTTTATCTGGCAATGTTTCCTTATGTTCCTCAACTGTCTTTAGAGGACATTTTTAGAGGGCTTTGAGATTGATAGCTCATCTATATATATATATATCAGCATCTGGTCTTCGTGGTCAATTAATGACAGCTGAACCAAAGAAGTGACTACCCAGAATCACCAAACTATCTAGCTTTAAATGGCTTTGCTATATTTTTCCCAAAAATACAAACATATTCCTCTTGATCCTGGGCAACGACTGATTTCCCCATCCCAACTTTTGGATTCCTACACTGTTAAAATTATTATCCTGCGTCAAATGCCTGTTAGGTCAGATGTTGCCACAGACGGAAGATGAGAAATTAGATCAGTGTGCTGGAGGTATGAAAGAACAGAAAAACAGTTAAGTGCCAGGCCATGTATCCTGCAGCCATGAGGTCTGGTATCCCTGTTATGGATGCAGGCTGACTGGTTTCCAAGGGTATGGCATGAAAACCTCACTTGACTTGTTCTATTTATCCATGTGTGGGTTTTTTGCCTATTAAAAAAAATCCAAAAATGAGTAAAATGTGAACAATCACTTTTTTTGCTTAGCAAGCTGCTCTCTGCCCACTAGTCCTAAATTAAGTTCATCCTCTGAATCTTTTAGTGTTTCTTGCCTTCTCTGTGCTCTTTCAGTTGTTTTCTGCTCAACAGGGGACCCTATTGGATTGCTTACAGTTGCACTTCAACTAGAAATAAAGAGAAGAAAATCTAATAAAAGTCCCAGATCATCCCTATAACAAAACTCTAAGAAGTTTCTTATTTACAAATATTATAGCCAGTATCATCTGATTTTTACCTCTTCTGCAGAATTCTGAGGTATTTGCCAGGTTTTTATCCAAGAAAAGGGAACAGAGAGTGCATATGTAGTTATTTTATGTGTAGATGTCAAGGTTTTGGCAGTGGGGGGCCACAGGGTTGGCCTCTCTGAAATGGGAGCAGGGACTGACCAATGCCAGAACAGCTGGCTGCAAAATGGACCCCCCACACGACACTGTTGAGCTCATCAGCCAAGCCTGTGGTGCCTCTGTGATGACATATTTAAGAAAGGGAAAAAACACAGAAGAAGGAGGAGGTCCTGCAGGCACAGGAGCAGAAACTCCCCTGCAGCCCATGAAGGACCCTTGCTGGAGCAGGTAATTCTCTGCAGCCAGCTGAGGATCTCATTCTGGAGCAGGTGGATGGATATCCCTGAAGGAAGCTATAGACCATGAGGAGAGCCCTTACAGGAACCGAGGAAAGTGTGATGAAGGAGAAGGAGCACCACAACCCCCATTTGCCAGCCCTCCTGATCTTCTCTGGAAGAAAGGGAGAAGTTTGGGATGAAGTTGAGCTTGGGAAGACAGAGTGGAGGAAAACTGTTGGTTTAATGTTTGTCTTTGTTTCTCACTCCCTGAATCTAATCTAATGAGAAGTAAATAAATTTTGCCCACAATAGTCATTGGCAAATGTTCTCCCTGTCTTTACCTTCGACCCATGAGCTTTCTTGTCCCATTTTCTTCCATTGCCCCACTGAAGAAAGCACAGGAGTTTCTGGGTGGGAGTGTAGCCCTTATCCAAGGTCAGTCTACCACAGTTGTTCAACATGGTAGGCATGACTCAGGCCTTCCTACCCCAATCTCTTTTATGCACAACACTGAGACTGCAGAGAAATTGGTTGTCAAACAGTCACTCTGCTGCCTCCTCCACTTTTTCAACTGCCATGTTTGCTTTTAGAGCAGCCTTAGCACTTCTCCTCATTATGTTCTCAATGGGGTTTTTCACTGTCTACAATTCTCCATAGATAATTGAGTCTAGTGGTAACATTCAACATAATTTTGAAAAGACAATGATTAGATGAGGTCTGCATTCAAAGATAGATTTTCTCTATATTGTTTAAAATGGGATAGAGCAGAGCATGATAGTGCAAAGGGAGCATAAGGGTAAATAGTGTTTATAAGGAAATCTTCCATTTGGAAGAGCAGATGCATGCTTGCATGACATTAATCTATTTTTGTGATTCATGGAGCATAAAATGTTTAACTTTGATGCCCTAATACATAATTTACTTAACCATAGAGAAATGTCTAAGAAAGCAAAGGTGATAAAAAGATGATTAAGAAAGCAAAGATGATAGATAAATAAATACTATCTTGCATAATATTGTATAGAATGTATTTTTGTCACCACAAATTTACCTAAATGTTGTGAAAACAGTGCAACAGAATTTCTTTGGAGTGTAAATAACCTCATTCATTGAGCACATCTAATGCAGGTCTCCTCCCAACTATTACTGCAATTATTTAAAGATTAAGACTCCCTAAAGGTACACAATATGATAAACTACAATAAATCCTCTAAAATGTATGGTCTGAAGATACCCCACTGAACTACAGATAATGATTTATAGTCTGTTGGTAAGAGATGCAATTTAATTGCACATTGAAATATTCCTAAAGCAGCAATCATCATGTCACAGAGTACCTGCAAGATGTCAAACTCTAATTATTTTCATGACAGTGTTTCTCTAATTTGTCTGTGGTAATCTTTCACTCTGAAGGCTTATCCACAGAAAATGAAATATCAAAAAAATTATGCTCAGCTGTCATCTTTACCACATGCCATTTTGTCTAAATTTTGTCAGAATGTGAAAACAGGAAGGTGATCTGAACTGTTATGGAGCTAATCCTAATTTCCTTCATACTTACCAAGCTACAGTTAGTTTAGAAAATTATGCCTATGAATTTATAGGTAGATATATAGATAGAAGATATATGTACTTCAGGAAAAAAATAAACTCCAAATTTTTAACCCTGTGTTCAGATTCCAATCTGCTTTCCTGTATTTTGGCACCTCTGGAACTGTAGTGCTTTCAATGGAATTAAAGTATACATCTGCATACATCTGGCCAGAATGAAGTCCATCCTTCTCAGTTTCATTGGAGGAAACAAAACCAAACACATGCCCCCAAAAAACCAACCAACCAGGCAAAAAAACCCCAAACCCCTCAGCCAACAGCAAATTAGGTACTCTGTGAAATTCCCATCCCCTTACCTCAAACTCTAAATTTTCAAACATATTATTTTAGTCTATCCTCTTCAAGCAGATTCACTGTCTCTCTCCCTGTGCTTCTCTAGCTCTTGTTTGTGGTGGAGTCTCTGATGCTTTTTTTACAATTTGGAAGTGCCCCAGAGATTTTCCCTTTATCTCATAGTTGCCCTTTGATCTTTCCCTCACAAGAATACCTCCTCAGCTGGTGCTGCAGGTTCATGCTGTGATTATGTCTGGATACACTCCCCTCCAGTATCCACACAGAGATTGTTCTTGGCTGTCCTAGAGGCATGTTATTCACACCACTGCAATTCAAACAGGAGCCTAAGGGCAAATCTTAGTTTAAAATTCAGTAATTTTGAGTCTGAATAAAGTTATTACTCGTTCCTATATTCATGTCACATGCCTCCAAAAATCTCTGCTCATGGGCACAAACCATAAAGTTAGAACACAAGAATAATAAACCTGATAGGCCTGCAATCAGAAAGTATGGGGGAAGACAGGAAAGCTTATCTGAAGGTCAGTAAGAAAACTGTGGAAGAAAAGTTGAAAGACTTCACTGAAAGCAATGGTATTGTGTGTGTGGGCACTGCAAAGCAGTGCACATGACCCTCAGAGACAGTGGCCCTATACATACACTTTAAGTCCAGGAGCGACTTAATCACAATGTCTCAAAAGAAAGAGAGAATTAGTCCCCTTCATTAAAACTGATGACAACTATGTGTGATTTGCTTTTTAAACTATTCAAATAGTATATAAAGAACTGGTGGAAATGCAGAGATCTTTACTATACAGATATGCTTATAACAGTTTACACAACCATATTTCCAAGTAATTCCAGAGACAATTTATATTGTATTTCTCATTGTGTGTAATACAGCTCTGTTGCAAAGGTTTTAAATTTATTTTATTTGTAAAGTTTTTGTAATCAAATATAAGTAAAATGCCTCTTTTCAGGGCTTGATGCTTATGTGCCATGTAAGAATTTTGAGTGAAACTTTTGCATGATTTGTTACTGCTCTACCACCAGGAACCTTTGAGTCATGAAACAGAACCACTGAACAACTGAGTTCAGAAATGGCCTCTAAGACCATGAAGTCCAAAATTAACTGATCACTTTTAAGTCCACCACTAATCCACATCCCTAAGTGCCACATCTACATATCTTTTGAATACTTCCAGGGATTGTGACTCCACCACATCCCTAGACAGCCTGTTCCAACGCTCAACTGTTGCATATAGGTAAAGCCTTATAAAATGAAGGCCTTGTTGCCTTTGTAAAATCATGGTTCAGGCCTATTACTTCAGTTAGTAGAGAAGGACTGTGGGAAAGAGACATGTGGGAACCAACAGCTGGCCTGAAGGCCTCACAGGCATTGACCTTGACACAATCAGTTTGTACCCTTGAGAACTGCAACATCAACAGAAGCAAGAAGCAAAAACAACAGAAAGAGGATGTGTCAGCTGCAGAAGGGAGGATACTGGCTGATACGTAGCAAGAGTGTGTGCACGCTATAGGCAACCAATAATATTGTATTGTAGTAAGCTAACACCCAATGAACATGTAATACAAATGCTAAGAAATTGTATAAAAGAAAATGTTTAGTATTAAAGGGGGCTTTTTGCTTGCAGCTGTTGGTGTGTGTATGTCGTGTCCATCTCAACAGCGACACTCAACAACCCTTTCAGTGAAGAAATTTTTGCTAATGTCCAATCTAAACCTCCCCTAGCACAGCTTGAGGCCATCTCCTCATCCTGTCACTTGTTACCTGGCAGAAGACACTGACCCCCACCTCAATAGGTAGCTGTAGAGAACCATACGGTTCCTTCTGAGCCATCTTTTCTCCAGGCTAAGCGACCCCAGCTCCCTCAGCCACTCCTCATAGGACTCGTGCTCTAGACCAGAGGAGGAAATCGCCTTACTTCACATTTATCTGAGCCATGGGCTGACTCAGCTGGACCTTGCAGGTGAGAAGAATGGAGAAAGCATCCTCTTTCTGTCTTCTACAGTGTTTTGGGCACTGCACTAGCCCACAGTGAGCTGCACAGGAATAGAAATGAATAGGCACAGAGAATGTTACCGCTGTGTGCATATTCAATACCACTGGGTATTCAAGGTAGCCTAGATACTAAACAAGAAGTTTGAGAACCTACCTTTTGCACATAAATTGCCTAATTTTCTTTGTGAGTCTTCCCCTTATTTCTTACTTGTGATACTGTTCAAAGACCTGGTCTTACTTCGTGTATGTTTCCCTATACAGAGAGAGCAAGTCCACATTCTCAGATGTATTACACAAATGGCTTTCTTATTACCCTTTTATGGATGAGCTACCATCATAACCCTTAGAAGAAACAATTAAAACCAGTTTGAGGCAAAGGAGGTATGTTGCAAGACAAGAGGATACATCACTGAAAAGTGTCCTGTAATGTAATATTAAGCTTTAAAATTTATGGCTGTTTTCTTCCTTGTGGTGTTTTTCAATACACTTTTATTACAGGCTCTAAATTACACTCTCACAGGAAAGGTCTCTCTTTAAACCTTTAGGTCTGAATTGTTCAGATCTTTTCACACTGAATCAAACAGTTTTAAGCTGGCACAATCCTTGGCAGGCTTGTAAATCTTTCAAAAGATCTTATCCAATTACCCTTCATGGTCCACAGGCTTCTACAGTGTGATTGTTTCCTACCATGTGAGGAATTAAGTGCTCATGAAAGGTTAGGAACCAATAGAGTTGAAAAGTAAGCCAGCACATTTTTCTGTAGTTCATATACCATGGTTGTACCTTCAGAGACAGTGTAGAGATCTATAAAGAAATTCAGTCATGGTCAAGAACACTGATGGTTTTGAGTCCAGAACTCAAAGTAAGTAAGGCCAGAAGTTTTTAGTTTATTTTTGCCTCTGACAAAGGATATCAGAAGAAATCCAAGGCTGACTACTAGGGTATTGTAGCCAGGGTCAGAAACCCTCTATACTCCAACTGAAAAAAAGATATTAGCATCCTATGAAGAGATCTGAGCTCCCTCAGAAGTTGTTGGGACAGAAGCATGTCTCCTCTTGGCGCCATGATTGCCGTGCTACACTGGATGTTCAAAGGAAACATCCCCTCAACACATCGCAACCAGCGCTACACTGGGTAGCATTGATTACACAACAAGCCCAAATTCGAAAACCCAGTTCCTCAGGAAGAGATTATGGACTAACTAGAAGGAAGAGATTTTGGAGTACTGCATGAGAAGGTGACTCTTGCTCAAGAAGCCCCACCAAATAACGAGTTATCAGAAAGTGAAAAAGGCTATACTCTACCTACTGATGGACCCTGCTGAGTGATAGGAAACCATTGGAGGTGAAAAGCTGTTGTGTGGAGTCCCACACAATGAGTCTTTGAGGCTGCTGAAGGGAAAGCCATCCAACTAGCCCTATAGATTGCTAAATTACCAAATTGGCCTGTACTCTATCTCTACACTGACTCCTGGATGGTGGCTAATGCCCTGTGGGGGTGGTTGCAGCAATGGAAGAGCAATTGGCAAGGCAGGGGTAGACCTCTCTGGGCTGCTGCATTGTGGCAGGACATCACTGCACAGGTAGAAAACTTGACTCTGAAGGTATGTTCACGTACCCAAATTCTGATATCCACATGCCCAGAAGTAGTGTCACTGAAAAACATCAAAACAATGAACAGGTTGTTGTCAAAATTGCAATAGCTCAGGTGGACTTAGACTGGGAGCGGAAGGGTGAGCTATTTATAGCCCCATGGGCCCATGAAATATCAGGACATCTAGGAAGAGATGCAACATACAGGTGGACTTGTGACTGAGGGGTAGACCTGATCATGGAGGCTATCAAAGAGGTCATTCATGAATGTGAAACATGTTGCAAACAAGCAAGCTACATGCGTAAAATCTCCTTGGAAGCTCAGATATAAAATCTAAGGAAAGGAGGAGGAAGTGATGGGGGCATTTATTATTTACAATGCTTGCCTTCCGGAGAAACCACTACAGGAGTTGAAGCCCTGCTTCCTTGGAAGTGGCTGAACATCTCTTGCTGATCGGAAACTGTTGCTGCCTGCTCCGAGCTTCCCTTCCCCCTCCCCAAGACAAGCCAGGACCTGCCTCTGCCATGCGCTCTGAGCTCCTTTGTTCCAAGTGTGGGCAAAACCAAATGTAGCTCAAACTCTTCAGCAGTGTCTGATTGGCCGGTCACCCTGGGTCCGCCCCCAGTGCTCCCCTTTCCCCTTCTCCCAATAAAAGGGCCCGAGAGGGGGCCCATGCTGTTTGGCTTGCATCCCTTCTGTGAAGGTCTGTGTGTCTGTCTCTGTTTGAAAGCTTCTAATTGCAGGAATTAGGCAAACCAAAGACTATATTTCTCCCTCTTTGCTTCTACTGGTGGTATCAGCTTTGCAGCTACTATTTGCTGCTTTTAGAGCTACTGAAATGCTGGATTGCCTGTGCTACCTCTCTAGGCTGCCCGAGGCTTTCTAAGGCATTCAACTACGAGCACTAGCCGGTAAAAAGCTGTGAGTATTCCACAGGAAACAGAGAATAAACTTTTATTTTCTCTGCTTGTGAGGGTGCAAACTTTCACTTTTACTTTTGTAAACTGCTTTCACTTTTACTTTTGTAAACTGCTTCTCAACCTACGAGACATTTTCCACCTTCTTTTCTCTCCCCATCCAGCTGGGAAGGGGAATGATAGAGCAGCTTGGGCACCCAGCATCCAGCCAAGGTCAACCCACCACAACATCTAAGGTCTTAAATCTTGTCTAGGACCACAAACTATCTCTCACTTTATCTCTACCGATCATAAACCTTGGTCTTTGTTATATGTAATATACCTTCTTTGGGAAAAGTGACAAGAGGTCACAGACTTCCTAGAGTTTTTAAATATGAAAAGGAATACAGTGAAGAGTGAAGAAAGCCCTTCTTTTTGTTATTTTATATACTTATGTAACACCTTTATTAACTAAGGGAATATAAAAAATAAATATTTCCTAAGGTATTTCTTAACATCAGAAAGAATTTTAGATGTCAGCAGTTTTAACCGCAGTATTTATTCCACTGACCTATAAACTGCAATTACGGCTCTCACAGAAATGGAAGAAAATCACTAAATCAGTTTCACACGTAGCATAAAAAATATTATTTCATCTCACCCTCTTGGCCAGGATTACTAGGAAAATGGTCCTTCAAAAACATTACACGGGTAATAAAATCACAGTTAAGAACAAATGAGGAAATGCGTTCTGTAACTTTGAGGGAGAGCTTAAAGAATTCTTTTATTTGTAATACAAAAAAAAAAGGATATTGCAGTGAGAGAAATCCAGCTGCATCTTGAACCTGTGTTAGTGACCTGTAACTAAGCTCTGACATGCTGTAATTTCAAATTGATATATATACACACACACCTATTAGGATATACATATTCATTTTGTTAGGTACATATATGTTTATATATATAAAATATTCTTTTTTTCTTGCACTTCATAGTGAAAAGGACTTATTTTTCAACTGAAGAGTTATATGGAATCAACTGATACTCCAAGACCTTTCTATGTCTGATTTTCAATTGTATCTTTTATAATTATTCATTTATATTGGCACAAGACAGCAGGATCTCGAAATGGGAAACTTCCCACTATGGAACTAACTGAAAAGCAATCAACACAAGTAGAATTAGCTCTTTGTTAGTTCATTTATTTCAAACATGCTTCTGCTCTGAATAGGGAAATTAAGTTACAAGAAATTTGCAGCTTTTAAAAAGCTTTCAATTTAACAGATTGTTTTATTGTATTGTTATTCAACAAAACTTGTACTTATTTCAAACAAGAGTGTAAAATGGAGGAAATAAAAGCTGAATATGATCCCAAAGTCTATAATTAGAGGGCTTATATATGTATAAGAAAAACACTGTTAGTCATTTAAAAAAAATATTAAGGTGGTCTGGGTTTCTGCAGAGTTCAACCTTTCTGGGACTTTCATGTTTATAGATAAAAAAATATTCCAATTAATGAAACTTTGTCCAGTTCAGATGCTGGAAAGCTTGTCAATGTCATGTCTCCCAAAACTAAATTGCATTTATAAACTCATCTGTCGAATAAATAAAAGGTCACTTCTTGGTTTACAGTAAGAAATTGCTAATTATTTAAAAGGAACTTTCCAGATCCAGTGGGAGACTAGTGCTGCATTCTGAAGAGAGGAAAGATCATTACTAATTCTGTTGCTCATGGTTATTCCACAAAATTATAAATTACAGCACAGAGCTAGAATGAAGCTGACAAGTTTTTTTCTATGTTTTATTTACCAGGGCTGTACTTTACATTTTGAGTACATTTTGTTGACAATTGCACTGAATTTTTTTTTTTTTTTTATTGTGTTTGACCATAACCTTGGAGCTTTTTACCTTGATGGATGTAAAGGAAAAAAATGGAATGAAGAAAGTTGCATGGGAGCACTCAATAGAGGTAATAAATTTGGATGCTTATCAGCTAGGTGAGGTATCCAAAACTTCTGTATAGAACAGCACTTCACTGAAATCACTTGCAAAAATATTTCACCTCAACTAGTAATGCCTATTAGAGCAGGAGCAATAATTTTGTGTATCATAAATGTAATCAAAACCTTATAAAATTTGGTATTTGTTAAAGAAAAAGAAAATGAGAAAAATATTTCACTTTATGAATTCAGAAAGGAACATAATTTTAAGGATGAAACATAAATAAAAATACTGCTCTAAAAAGTATATTGATGCTTTTGTTCCTCCTTTATTTCCATCTCTTTTTGTACAAAAATAAAAATAACAAAATCACTACTAACTGAGTTCCATAAGCATTTCCCTGACATTTTCATGGGTTTGATTTTTTTAAGATTATTTGAATAATGATTTTTATTAGAAAAGATTGAAGACCAAGGAAGGGGCCAACAAGGGAAACATCACCCCTCTTCTTAAAAAGGTGAGAAAGGAAGGTATAAGTAACTACAAACCAGTTAGCATCACATCTCTGCCTGGGAAGATCATAGAGCAGAATCTCATGGAAACAATGCTGAGACGCATACGAGACACGGAGGCAGAATGGCTTTTCTAAGGCCAAATGTAGAAGAGTCTCACAGAGAAAACCATCAGAATGAAGTGAGCAGCTGAAAATTCTGGCCTATAGTTTTGATTTTGATACTTTCAGGCTCTAATTCAACTCATTCAACTTAATATAGAGGCCTCAAGAGTAAAGAAAACCTCTGTTTATATCTTGTATCTACAGTCATTGTATACTACCTTTTCTGGAATGAAAAAGGTTATGCATCTTCAAATCACTAAAACTTGATGTAAAATCATGGTGCCATTCCAAAGATTATATTACCATGTCATAGTTATGTCAGTCATTAAGATGGAAAGTGTCTGCTCTTACTGTTAGCTTTTGCTAAGACTTGAACCATTTAGAGTCTGGTTTTCCATTCAGTTGCGGGCTGACAGTCATTATTGATGAATATGTATAAACTGCCAGCTCAAGCTATACACAGTTATGTCATGAGTAATGCTTCAAACCTTGAAGGATTAGTCATTATGAAGAGGGAAGGCACAAAACAAATACATATCTGTCCAAGCAAATGAGAATTATTGCAGTTCCCAGTATAATTCAGGAAGATTTTTGAGCCTGTTCAACTTGTGAATGGCCACGTACAGCTCTAGAGGCATTCAGTGATGGGTTGGGTTTTTGGAAGACCTATTTGCATGATCCCTGGATGAGGGAAACAATAGATTCAGTCATTCCTGAATTATTTCCACATTCACTTGGAAAACAAACAGATAATCAGAGTTTTCCCCAGAGACTTTCCCCAGAAGAGGTACAGACCATTTTATTCACACCTTCTACAATTTCAAACTGAGCTTTCATCATTTTTTATTGTCAAGGTTGAATTAAATTCAAGATTAAAAATGCATTCCATATTTTGCCAATATTATGACTGACTTGAGTAATTAATCTGTTGATTTTTTACTGTCTCATTTCATCTGTCTTTTTGATTTATTAAACTGTGACTAGTACAAAATAGGATAAAATTTATAAAATGTCAAAAGTTTTTAACTAAGTTCATTCAGGTAAGTTCAAAATAATTCATTTATTTAATTCTTAGTACTTCAGTGAAGATATGGTAATTTATTTTTTTTTTTTAATTTCAAAGTGTCCAGATCCTGTGAAGTCCTTATTCCATTCCTCATGCTTGTCAACATATATTGTTTAGATTTCCCACAGTTCATGTGAGTAAAGACTAATCTTCACTTCTACCTCAGAATCACTCCACGGGTGAGCTTGAACAGGACCTCTGAAGGTCATCCAATCTAATCCTCTTGCTCAATTCAGGGCAGCTAGAGCAGGTTGCCCAGGACTATGACCAGTGGCGTTTTTAATATCTCCAAGGATGGAGCCTCCGCAGACTCTATGAACAATCTGCTCCAGGGTTTCATGGTCCTCACAGTGAAAAATTTTTCTTATGCTTAAATGGAGTGCGATGAATTTCAGTAATGCTCAGTGTGGTGAGTTAACCTACATTGTCTCCCAGGTTCTGACCAAGCCTCTCTCACTCCTCCTCAGCCAGATGGAGAGAAAACAATATTTAAAATCTCATGGGATCAGATAACCACAGGAAAATCCCTCACCTTTACAATTACCATCACCAGCTGCACAACCAGTTCAATATACAGGATCCATACACTCCTCCACGGTCCTTTCCCCGTTGCCAGAAAGATTAAGAATACCAAATATTCCATTAAAAAATAAAGCACTAGTAAAACGAAGATGGCAGATGTTCTAATTTGAGTGGCAAAGTTGTTTTAAATGGAAATGCTTTTGAACTCAGATGTTTTTAAATCAGAATCTGCCCCATGAACTAATAAATAAAACAAACTATAATTTCTATTTTTCTCTATTCTCAGTCCTTTGTTCTATTTTTTTTCCTTGTAAACTTCTGATTTTTTTTCACTATCTGCACCACTCATTCAATAAGCTTATCACCAAACATGGCCCCAAAAGATGCTCAAAGCAAAGGAGAAAGTGTGATATCTATTCTCCTTCAGTAATGACTAAATTCTCCTTAGTTACAGAGGAGCCCTTATGGAAAAAATCAGACTCTAGCAAAAAGTTAGAAGATGGAGTCAAGCATCATATTTACCACCATGAGCACATAGGAAGATCCAGTCAAAGGACAAAGGAAACAATTTGCAGGGATGCATCCTTGAAAACAATAGTTTGATAGTTAAGGTTTCTACTTCTCCCATATGTTTAAAATTTGGAAATGCAGGAGTGAGTACATACTTTACGTCATGAGGTATGCTTGAGTCATCCCCTTAGAACCTAAAACAGAAAAATCAATGACAGGCCAAGATTTTCTTGCAGGAATCCTCTAGGATCATGCTGTAGGAGAGATGATGTACTGTCTTCTATGGAAAATAAAAAACACACCAAAAACCCCAAAACCAACTCACGGACAGTCCCATAATCCTGCAAGCATCCATGGGTCTTTTTGCCTCACACAGGAATTCATCATCTCCCTGTGATATTCTGTGACTTAGACATTTTTTTGTTCTTTCTACATAGAGTACTCCCAAACTCTGTGTTTTCAGTGTATCACTGTATATTTCAAACAACATTATAAAGATACCCTTCTAAAATCCATGGTATCTTAAAATATTTTTATAAATATAGCATTAAAAGTAACAAGATGCCAAAGTCTATCTCTTTGATCATTTTTATATATTTGACAACATCACAGAAAATGAGTGATCTGTGTTACTTGAAAATTTATCTATTTGAAAAATTGTGATTGACTGAAAGGAGTTGTGCAAAAAGAAACAAGCCAGAAATAAATCACATCAGACAGAAAAACCCAGAGGCTCAAGAAACCTTAAGAGATGAAAATGGTGAAAATTCCTTATTTGGGTTTTACTATTAGGGCAAACATCTCTGAGATGTGTACACTGTGCGTATAGCCCCATCTCACTGGCTGTACTCCTTTGGGTGCATCCATTTAGAATTAACTAATCTGAATCAGTTTTAATCAGCTCACAGGATTCAGGAAAGAGGTGTCTCAAAGATGATAATTATCATTAATAGGCAGAGTATGGCATTATGTGAGAAGATGGAGGAGGGCAATGATATCTTGCATTCTTTCTATTTAACCCTGACAGAAGAGCAAAATTATTTGGTTTGCAGAGATGTGATCCAGATTCAACTCATCTACAAAATGTACAGGAGAAGATTTGAAACTTGGAAGTAGGGTTCAGGGGAACTAGGGAGAGTTCATACAATAAGCTTTCCTGTAGGTCATTACAGGAACTGAAAAGATGTCTTATTTTTCTCTGTTTCTAAAAAGTGTTAGAACTCTAAGAACTTATTCTTTAGTACACTTGAAGAAAGGTCTCTCATTTACAAAAAAGCTTCATGTGCAGTTCTTTTTAGATATCTCTTACTGTTATTAACTTCTGTGTTCAACAAAACTGATTCAGCAGCAAGTCTTCTAGAAGTAAACTCTTTGGGATTTGTCTGTGTAGGATTTCTCACAAGATTAATTCTGGCTTCTTTTAGTGACTATTCCTTTGGTTTCTTGAACCTATCTTTAACTACAGATACTTTTTTTTTTTTTAATAATACTCTAAAAATATTTCTCATTATTTCCAGAAGTTGAAGGAAAACTGACATTTTTAATGTCTACATCCATGAGAGTTAAATGCGAAGTTCTTTGTTATTTTTTATTCTGAGATACTTTCCAATTTTTACTTTTGGATACGAACAGTTTAAACTAATTATGTATGTGCAAACAAAAAAAATAGGAAAGAAAATACATGCATTCTTACTCTGGACAGAAAACTATAGTTGTGAGGCTTTCAGGCAGGGTTTTCTACAGAATAGTAATTGCATTTATTTGATAATATTCTACTGATACACTTCAATATCAGAGACAACTATTAATTAAAAATACCAGTGCAATAATTCTGCTGTGATGCTGTAGAGACAACCCCACACACAGGAAGCTAACAATGCAAAGCTCAGAAGTACCTGTTTAGGTAATCATTACTATACCTCCTAGTGCCTTTCACAATTTCAAAGGAAAAACTGGTCAATTATTTCCATATGGGTGGACATGGAAATCTAGAGAGTTATAGATGTGTGATTCCTTCATTCCAGTACTGAGCTGAGTTTGACAAGTCTATTGCCAAAGGAAGAGTGATTCAGATAAACAGTCGGTAGCACAGATGGTGTAGGGCTTCATATTAAGACTTTTTGATGCCCAGAAGCACCAGATGAATGACATAAATTTCATTCATATGAAGAATAATTTTCAATATCTTTGGGGAACAAAAAGGGCTTTTATCCTGGCTAGCAAGGTAAATGCTGGCCTATTTCATATAAGGAATTTGCAGCTCTCAAGTGTCCAAGGATGCTCACGTATGAATAAGGATTTGTACAGTATCAGTTAAACCATCTAGAAAAAAAACAAACCAAAACAAAAACAAACAAAATAATTAAAAAAAAAAAAAAACCAAAAAACCAAAAAAACAGGGAAATGAAGCACAGTCAATATTTTTATAATTTTACAAATTTTCTAGTAATTATGCTTCTGAGTATATAATAATAATTTGTAATACTGTAATGTCTAAAGTCTCTCTAAGCAGTTACGAAAGAATGAGTCCATTGTGTCAGGAGCAGTCAAGTTTAAAACAAAATACAGCCACCATTCCAGAGAACTTTCTACTACAAAGGTTGAATCAATAATCTTTAATCCACTTGTCTTACCTTATTAACTCTGTTGAAAATATAGTAAGAGGAACTATGCACTTAGCAGAATTACACCAGCTGAGCTAAATTATCCTGTGGCATGCCAATCATTTTCTCCCAACAAAGAAATAACCCACTGCTGAAATGTCACCTGTGATCCAGGAAACTACTATCAAAAAATGAGGCACTGAATATAATACATCACAGAGGATAGAAGAAATCATCCAGGGAAGGATACCTAAGGAAACACAAATGAATGTCACCAGAGATCATCACCTCCACCTGTCCTGTTGAACTTTTCCTCTTTAACCAATTTTAGCCTTGGATAATATTTTTTATTTCACGCTGGACTTAAAAGAGATCCTGCTGATGTTAACAGGCAAATGTGAATTTTTTGGTTACTTGGAAGTCCTAAAGTGCAATGATTATATTGAGTTTAAGGCAGATGAAAACTTTGTTTTCACTGACCATTTCAGTAGGACACATTTTCACATTAAGTATTTAAAATTCATCAAAACCAAAATGATAATACTATGAGTTACTTCTTTATATGATCTTTTCCAGATTACTTGAGACCTTTCCTGAATAGTACAAGAAAACAGTCACTAAATAATACATCCTCTTTCTCAGGAAAAACCAGTATAACATCTCAGATTACTTGATATTAATTATATCTCCTAATTTTCTGTACGTGATTAGACAGTGGCATAGAACACAGTAATAAAACATGATAATAACATTTTACTTCCTTTGGATTTTTTACTTAGCTCTAGGATTTTGCTTAGATAAACTGGAAACCTCTCAGATTCACAGGAATAGATAAAGCCCATGATTTTTAAGAAGGCTATAAAAGTTACATGCAGATTTCATTTAGGTTGAGGGGAGTTTTTTCATTTAAATTAATGCAAAACAAAATCTACAGAGGAGTAGGTTATCCCGATTTGCAAGATGGACCATACAATTCCAATATACATAAAATAGCATTATTTTGGAGAAATTCTTCAAAACTAGAGTGTATGTAGTCTGGGAATGCAGACTTTTGCTTTTCCAGAGAGAAGCAGTGGCAAAGACAGTTCATACATGGCCAATTATTTAAATCTAGGCTTACTCCTTGCAGCATGCTTTTGCTTGCTCATTATTCTTGTGAGAGTCTACCCTTAATTCCATTTATGTGAATATTTCAATGGACTTTAAACATTTTGAATATCCAGAAACGGGTTTGATGAGTTTCATGGATTTTCAGTCCACAGGTAATGACTGGACAGAGCTTTGATCTTTCCTTAACTGTAGATCACTAGTTTTCATCTACTTACTTCCAGTCTTAATAATCTGCCTTCATTATATCACTTCCTTGGAAGTTCATTCCAGAATTCCTCTACTCCTGCTATGAAAATCTTCTGCTCATCCTTTCCTTTGGATTTTCACAGTTATCTACAACACAAAATTGCAGACTATGGGCTATCTTCTTTCGTGTGCCTGGGTGAACAGTGCCAAGCACAGTATCCGTGGTCAGCACTGCTGCAAGTCTACTATCAGCAGTAATAGAAGGTAAAGCTGTGCCTGAGTGCGTGGGCTACTTCCAACACCAGCAATGCAGTGTCTCCAAGGGTTAACAGAAGCCGGAGGAACCTAATTTAGCTCAATGAAATTGTGGGTGTGCTCATTTCCTGGTGCTGAGCATCCTCACTTGGGCTATTCCACTGAACACAAGGCTACATTCGGGGTGTCTTGTGATCAGAGCAGTTCTGGAGAGGTCAAACACCCTGCTGCAGTGTCAGCCTTTGAAACTGAAAAGCACAAAGAAAGCAGCAGGGAGCCAGGCCTCTCCTGCGGTGAAGGCGGCAAAACGGCCTTTGCTCTATACGTGCTATCATTTGATTGTTGTGTCTTTTGTTCTCCTGTTAGTGGGCCTGGCCCTACCCACCTTACCAGAGAAAACTAGCCTGATTTCCAAGAATTTTTTGCTTTCCAGGACCAACAGGTTTGGGCATAGGTTTTCTTAGTGGAGTGAAAAAAAGGGATCTTGATCTGTTTTCTGTATCAAAATGTAGTTTCATTTTATTTTCCTTGAGGATACATTAGGATGGTACTTAAGGAAGAAGTTGAATTATCAAAAATTATACAAAATTGTTAGGATAATGTGTAAATTCATTACTTTCAGACAATGCATCTATTTTATAAAATGGAATACATACTGACATGTCAGGAAGGCTCTTTATTTACCTTAATGAGCCATGAATAGATCTGTGTGATAGTATTTGAACTCATTTTAAGTTTTTAATTTAATTGTCATTAACCGGAGTTAAGTTTTCTGTTACCTTTGTAACAACCTGCAATAAAAACTTATGATGTGACAAGCCACTACACTACCTTTAACCTTGTTTTCTAGTAAGGGCAGCCCTACAGGAAACCAACAAAGTGAAAAATGGTAAACTCTACTAGCATGGATTATGAAATGACAGTGATTTTAAAAGCCTGTTGCAAAATTACTGTTGATTTGCTGAAAAACTTGAAGAGTTTTACTACTTACAGTGAATTTCTTAAAAAGTCTACATTTCTCACAGGGAAAAAAAATGTACAGAGGGCAGGGGAGGTTATCTTAAAGTAGATTTGAAACTGTTTTATCTAAGAAAAGCGATGGTTTTCTTAGTGCCTGGAAATTAAGCACCAGTATGGTAGCTTTTGTATTCATAAATGTAAAGCAAAGAGATTGATACTAACATTAATGTAATTCAGAAGAGGCAGCATAAATAAAAATAAGAATTAAAGAATGGAAATACGTTCTATCTAAACTCATTAATAATACGTTTTTGCTTTTAGAATTCTCCTTTAGAAAATATTAAGAGCATATTTCACATCTCTAACTGGGCAGAACTCTATATGGAAAACAAGGCAGAAATACAAACGGAAATGTATAGCTCATCTGTGGAGGGAGTGCCAGAGGATAAACAGCATTTCTGGGGACT
>NW_008237885.1:3888323-3905681 GCF_000691975.1 Corvus brachyrhynchos | reverse complement strand
CACAAAAAAGCCATCCTTTTTTGTCTTTGCTCCCCCAAATGGAAAATTTTGAAATGCAGCCACCATTGCAAATACTGTTTTCAAACCAGTTTGAGAGGTTCACACTGTAGGGACCCCCAGAGTGAGAGGCATTAATCTGAATCATAAGTGAGCCAACAGCAGTATAGAGAGAAATTAATAATTGCACCATAAAAATACATTTGCTACATTTTTTCAGCTGCCAAACCCTTAAAAAATGACATTGCTTGTGACCTGAAGTAAAGGCATCTTGAAAGACAACTTGATCTTAGAATAGTAAAGAAGACCCAATTAGCAAAATATAAGTAACTTGTTCTTATGTGAAACTTTGAAAGTAAAACTTCCGTGTGTCCATTCATCACGTGTGCTCCTTTTACCAAATGAGAGAAGTAAGCATTTTCAGGAGGTGAGACGTGATTTTAAGACAGGTGTATGAGAGATGTACTGCTTTTAGAGGTGACATTTTTCTCTCCATTGATCACCAAAGTGACCTAGCATGAAGTAGATCAGTTTTCGATGTCCGCTGTGTAGATAAGTCGAGAAAAACTGTTTCTCAAGTTAGGTTTTTGCCATTTCTTTCTGAAATAAAATGTTCCAGTCCCTCCAATCACAGAGGAGTTATGAGAAATATTTTTTCTTCAAGACTTATATTTCCCTTTCCTGGCAATATTTTTAAATACCCATTTGCTCTTCAGGAACCAAATCACATAAATTGAAAAAGACAAAAAAAAACCTAAAATGCTCAAAAATAATTGAAAATAGAGAAACAGATTTCACCCAAACAACATTTTCTCAGCAATATTAGAAAGCCTCTGCCTGTCTTTTTTGCCATGAGCATATTAACATTTTCAAAAAAACAGCTGTGATAGAGTCCTAAGATACTGTGTTTGTTCCCCTCATTCATTTCAGAAAACATAAAGAATTCTTATCATGATGTTGTGCCTTCATAAAAAAAACCCTAACTCTATAAAAATGGCAAGTCATATTGAATAGGTTATTCATTTATAGCTATCATGGACTCACTAAAATAATGCATCCCAAAATAAAAGTATGATTTACAAAACAAAGAAATGTAAAATATATGTTATATATAGACTTTTTTTTCTTAATATATTTGTGAAAATGATGGTGAAAGAGAGCCAAGGGTTTTGGGGTTTTTTTCCCATAATTTCCTGAAAAAGCAGCTGTGGAAACTAAGCTAATAACCTCAGGTGAATTTTGCTTGGTAGTGTAAAGAATTGTGTTGGGTTTGGCTGGGATAGGGTTAATTTTCTTCACAGTAGCTGGTATGGGGCTGTGTTTTGATTTCCTTTTTTTGCTGAACACAGTGTTGATAACTCAAGGAGGTTTTTGTTATTTCTAAGCAATGCTTGCACAGTTTCCTGGCCTTTTCTGCCTCTCAGCCCACTCCACCAGGCTGGAGGGCACAAGGATTTGTGAGAGGACACAGCTGTGACAGCTGACCACAACTGAGCAAAGGGAGCACAGCACACGGCTCGGTGAATAAACTAAGGGGAATGAGCTTTGCTTTGCCTGTGCACACAGCTTCTGCTTTACCTATTAGACTGTCTTTATTTCAACCCACGAGTTTTCTCATGTTTACCCTTTCTGTTCTCCCCTCCATCCCTCTGGGCCAGGGGGAGCGAGCAAACAGGTGCATGGGGTTTAGTTGCCAGCTGAGGTTAAACCACAGCATGAGGTTGTGTGGCTCTGGGTGGAAAACAGTGATTTTGACCATGTTTTGGTTTTAGCCCCTCTGGATTCCACCATCTCGTTCCATATCGGTGTGAAGTGAAAACAAGGTCCAGAGCACAATTCACATCTATCTTCTTGTCTGAGACTTTCTCTTGAAATCCTAGGACCACAACAGCAAGAGAAAGTATCTGTTAAGAAGTTAGAAACGTTTTAGACTGTCTTTTTCAAAACTACTTTCTAGTGACAGAGTCTCACAGGCACGTCAAACTGAGGTGAACAAAAAAGCTGTGGTTGGTAAACACAGCATAAACATACACAAAGGGGATCACAAAAACCTTTTCTGACATAGCTTTACACTTAAGACAGAGGTGTACTATAACAAAACAAAACAAACAAGAAGAAACAAACAAGTGAAAAAAAGCCATTTTCTGGCATTCGTTTTCTGGAAAACATGAATTTTCATATCTGAGGCAAACTACCAGACCTTACCTATTTCTTCTGTGGTGATCATTGCCATCCACATTTGATTTCTCCGTGTCAAAGTGCTAGTGATAACAATGGGAAATCTTTACAGACAGCATTTGAAATTTAATGCAAAGGTTCCATCCATGCAAACTGTCACAGCTATAGAGTCAACAATAAAAAAAAGTGTATTCATAACAGCTGAAGAGTTGCTTCAAAAAAATATGCTGTCTTTCTCTAAAAATTCCTTGGTAGCATGGATGAACCCTGTATTTCCTTAAATTTCTAAACAGATAGTTTTGCCTCTCTCTATGAACAATTTGAACAGTCCTTAAGGAAGAGTACCTTAAGGATCCTACGCAGATTCAAATCTACATGGTATGTCTCCAACACAATTTTTTAGGCTTTAACTACTAAATAATTTTTCTGATGAAATCATTTAGTTAATTTAGAAAATAAAAGGGTGCATCTAGTTCCTTTTTTATTTCTTGATTTAGAAGGTTCATTTTACTGTATTTAGTGCAGAAGAATATTTCTATTCTGACAAGTGAAATATCCTGAGGAAAAAAAATGTGAAGTACTTCATTTTCACTAGCAGAAGGCCTATGGCACTCCCCTAACCAAGATACTGCTTTTCTTAAAGGCAAAGAAAAGACAGGAAAAAAGCTAAGTCCGAAGAGCAGGGACTTTTTAATAGAATTTTTACAGATAACATATGCTGGAGTACCCTTAGCCTGCCTACAAGAAGGGAAGAATTTAAAACTATAAAATAGGGGAGTCTGAAAGGAAGGACCTTGATACTTACTTTTTTCTTTCACCGTACATTATTCTACCTTTTTCTTAGTCAGAGGTTGAATACAGACATACAATGCAAACAATGAAATAGGTTGTCTTCCTCTTCCTAGAGTAATCAAATTTCATTAAAATGTTAACACTGAATTTTAAATTTTAGAATTTAGACATAAAAGTTGTGATTTTTTAAAGTAAAACTATTTTGTAGATTTGACTGATTCTAAATTAGCCATTTAAAATGGGTCACTTAAACAGAACTTGAAAACTTTCAAAGAATCACAGAATGACTGAGGTTGGAAGGGACATCTGGTGCTCAGCTTGTCAAACCCCCTGCTCAAGTAGGGCCACAGAGAGTCTCCTGTCCGGGACCGTGTCCAGATAATTTTTCATGTCTCCAAGGACAGAGACTCCACAACCTCCTTGTGCAGCCTGTGGCATTGCTTAGTTACCCTCAAAGAAAAAAAAAAGCCACTTCCTAATGTTCAGAGGGAACCTCCTGTGTTTCAGTTTGTGCCCATTGCCTCTGGTCCTGTCAGCGGGCACCACCATGCAGATCCTGGCTCTGTTCTCTACACACCTGCTCTGAAGGTGTTTATATACACTTTGATGAGATTCCCCTGTGCTTTCTCTTCTCCAGGGTAAACAGCCCCAACTCTCTCTGCCTTTCGTCACTGTGAGGTGCTCCAGTCCCTTCATCAATCTTCTCTCCACTTATTCCTTAAGAATTCTAAGTTTATTAGCACAGTCATGCACAATGGGGACACTACACCTAGACACATGTGCTGAAGTGACCATACTACTTAAAACAAAATTTACTTCATTATATTCTGCAAATATTCATTTCTGCTTTATCCTTCAGACCTATTAACATATTTAACAGAGAAAAATTTACTGGAATCTTCGGCACACGTAATGGACAGCCGTTCTAGCAGTTTATGTTTTGCAATGTACTACCTTTTCCTAGCTCTAGGGGATTTGCCTTCTGAATGTTTCCAAAATGTGATCTTTCCATACAATTCCCTTCTGATCACCAGAATACTCCAACATTTTCTTCCAAAATACTCATTTGTTCTGCATATCAGTGGATGATCTGGTCCGTTCTTTGAACCTCACAGGCTGAGCTTTAGACAAAACCCAGACAAGTAGCTTAACATGACCACCCCTCTCTCCAGAAGTCCCACAGTAATAACTGGTAGAGAAGACAGTGTGAATCCTCCTATCAGCATTATAATATTTTTGGACTTTACAGCCTGTATAAGGCAGAAAGAAGCAACATACAAGTCCAATACAGAAACTTTGAAACTTTTTGGTTTAAAGTTTAAAATAAAGGCCTGACAGATTAATAATAATAATAATAATTAATATAATAAATAATAGCATATTAGAACAGAATTAATTGCAATCAAAGAACTTCAGAGATAAACAGGAATTTGTTTACCAGCAATTTGTTATGATATTTTCAACATATTTTTTAAAATCTGAGGATATTAAAGCTCAATCACATTGAGCTCTAAACATTAAAATTCCAGCTGTTAGGGTTTTTTTAATGGTTATTTTGTTTGCATTATAAAAAAACAGATGAGGTGGTGATGTGTTTTTTCCTCATGCCTCATTACACAGCTAAGGTGTGCATAAGTCTGCACTACTTGATGCTCTACCTGGCCTTGACCTGATTGCTTAAATGAAGTTTTATTGGGGAAGCTGTAATAATAGAGACTAAGCTGCGGCTCTGAAGCAGTCCTGCAGTGTATGACATTACAGGAAGAGAACCTCTGGGGTTTTTTTTAAGTGTGGTTTCTTTTAGCCTTGTATTAAAAGGAAAAAGAAAGAAGAAAAGTGATAAAACACTAATGCTTAGTATAAGAAATAAACGAATGTATAGAAATACACAATGACTTAAAGTTTCCAGCAGTGCTGCAAAGGTACTGCCATGTAAACATTGCCATCTAATGGTTTTTTTGAGTTTAGTAGGCAGAACAACTTGCCAGCATTCCCGTGTTGTGGCAGAGTAAATATCTAAGCAGCACTAGGAACGCTAACAAAATATTTCTTGGTAGAATCCTGCATTGTCCCAGTTTGGAGAAATTACATGTTTATATTATTTTTATTGTGCTTGACACTGTTCTTACTTTAATATATAACATTTAGAGTTGATTTCAACATGTAACAATCACACAGATTTGTTTTAAAAGAAAACTGCAACCATTTCAGTATTGAAATCATAAAAGTAAAAATATCTTTTGATACTGTAAATTAAAATATTTTTTTACCTAGGAATCAAGAAATAAAATTTCAGAATGGAAAATAAAAGTAGTACTGACAAAGCAGAAAAACAGGGAGAAATCTCTGAATTAGAGTTTTATGCCATTCTTAGCTAAGTGTAAAAACTGAACCACAAGAACTGAAGAACTCTTACTTCTCTAGTCCTTTTGATCTCTAGCTTCTTATTCTATCTTCCTTTAATAATAAAATACATATAGGGGTGTTTTGACTTCATGATTTTACTTCAAGCTGATTTTGGCTATGCAGCAGTATTTTCAGTGTAGTGTAGTGACCTTCATGGAATTTAATTTTGAAAAATAACCTTTATACACAGCAAGAATTCTACAAAAGGAATATGTCTCTCTTGCACTAAGATGGCTGTTAATTAATAGAACAAGAAGCTTCCTATGAATCCAGTATTCCTGTCACAGAATCGTGTAAAAGTCTGTAGGGATGACAACATACTCTTAAACCATACAGTATTTTTTTTCTGCAGGGGAAAAGAAAAAAACCAACTGTAGTCACAAAAAAAAAACCCACAAGGATGATTGCTGTAATAAAGCTACAGGCCATGTTTTATTAAGCTGTAAACACAACCTTCAGCCACAAAATAAGCTAGCTGTCTTTATCCTACTCACCAAATAGAAACATTGCCAGACCCTATAAGATATCGCTGAGCTTCTAATTAATAAAATTCCAAGCTATAACCTGTGCAGTTCAGGTAGTGCAGAAATATCTAGTAATGATGTGTACTTGATGCTACTGATACCTATGTTGCAATATCTCAAGGAATCTTAACAGCAGTTAATGAAGAGTAATTAAGGATGACCTTGCTCTTGAGGTCTTGAGCTGTGCATGGATTCTAGTACAAAATTCCATCATAACATTTCCACTAAAGGACATTTCCACTAAAGCTCTGCTCTCCTTACAATGCCACTAATGTTAGAGAAATAAGAAAAAATATATACATATTAAAACAAAAACAAAAAAAAAATTGGAAATGGTTCATATCTGCCATGCCATAAAAATGAGGGTCTGGAAGATATTTCAAGAGACCAGAAATTATGGAGGCAGGCCATTCTCTATACTTACTGTGCAAAAATGCAGTGAACCACACACCACAGTCTCACAGTGTTGCACCACTCTCAAACTTAGAATAACATTTCTCATATGAAAAATAAAGCTGTTTTTTTCTTCCAATTAAACTAGTGTCATACACTTTTTCTCTGTGTAAGTGATCATTTCCTAAAAATTACATCTTAACAATCTTCAAGATCAAACAGTGTAGAGCAGGCTTTCTCCCTGCCTGCTTCATGCTTTCCAAACCTTTCAGTATATTTTATTTCTATCCTGTGAATTCTGTCTAAACCATTTATGTCTTCTTTAACGCCAGGTGCTGAAAGTGGAACGGGTACTCTGTGTGAGGCCTCTCCTGTTCTGGTCAGAGTGTGACAATGAATTCCTCCCCATGGTTCATGTGCAGTGCTGCTGCTAATACACTTCAGAGTGGGAATTGAGTGTTTAGTGGCAGACAGCATGGATGACTCAGTTTTGTGTTCAAGCATGATTTAAAAATTACTTTCTCCAGTACTGTTGCCTATCCAGGTTTTCCTCAGATTGAGGGTTCTCCACCAGGCAGTGGGACAAGGGCTGGCCAGCCAGAGATCATTACAGCCCCCTGCCGGGAGCAGGACAAGGGGGGACACTGGGGCAGCCCCAGCCCCTGGCACTGGGCAGCTCCCTGAGGATGGGGTCAGGATGGGGATGGAGATAGGCTGAGGCCAGGACAGGACAGGAGGTCAGCGAGACAGCAGGAACGAGGCCAGTCAGAGACACGATAGCTCAGTCCTGAGCAGTTCCTAAGGGTGGGAAGCGGGAGCATCCCCACTTCTTCCTAATTTCTCCCAGCTCTTTCTCCTCCCACACTTCCTCAGCAGTTGGGCTCAAGGCCACAGACCCAAGGAGTATCAGAGCTGGCCACTGCAGGCTGCCAGCCCAGCTCCTGGGGAGCAGGAAGGGCAGCCATGGCCCTGGACACCGTCACTTTCAATCCCATTGTATGAAGTTTGTATGGCCAAGCTTTGGTAGCAGGGGGCTAAAGGGATGACTTCTGTGCAAAGCTGCCAGAACCTTCCACCATCTCCAGCAGAGCCAATCCCTGGCAGTTCCAAAGGTGGACGTGATGCTGGACAAGGCTGGGCCAATCAGAAATTGTGATAACACTTCCATGATAACATAGTTAAGAAGAGAATAAAAAGTTACTGTGCAGATGTAATTGTGGCCAAAGAGGAATGGAGTGAGAATATGCAAGAGGAACAACTCTGCAGACACTCAGGTCAGCGGAGAAGGGGCAGGAGGTGCTCCAGGCACGGGAGCTGAGGGTCCCCTGCAGCCCATGGTGCAGACCATGTTGAAGCAGCTGTGTCCCTGCAGCCCATGGAGGATCACAGGAATGCAGAGATCCACCTGCAGCCCATGGAAGAGACCCACACCAGAGCAGGTGGATGGCTGAGAGGAGGCTGTGACCCTGTGGGCAGCCTGTGCTGGAGCAGGCTCCTGGCAGGGGCCTGCAGACCCATGGAGAGAGGAGCTCCCACCGGAGCAGTTTCCCTGGTACGACTTGTGAACGCATGGGGGATCCACACTTGGAGCAGCCTGTCCTTGAAAGACTGCACCCTGTGGAAGAGTGACCCACATTGGAGCAGTTAGCAGAGAGCTGTTGTTCGTGAGATGGACTCACATTGGAGAAGTTCAAGGAGAAATGTCTCCTGTGGGAGGGACCCCACACTGGAGAAGGGGAAGGACTCCTCTCCCTGAGCAATGGGAAAAACAATGTGTGATGAATTGACCATAACCCCCATTCCCTGTCTCACTGCACTGCTGGGGGAGGAAGTAGGGCTGGGAAGGAGGGAGATGTGGGGGGAAGGTGTTTTTTAAGGGCTTTTTTTACTTCTCAATATTCTGCTCTGATTTTGTTAGTTTGAAATTCAGATCATGTGTCTAATTCTAGCCTGTTTTGTGCATGACAGTAATCAGAGAGTGATGTCTCTCTGTCCTTATCTCAACTCATGAACCTGTCCTTATATATTCTTTCCCTTGTCCAGCTGCAGAGGGGAATGACAGAGCAGTGTAGGTGGGTGCCCGGCATCCAGCCAGGGTCAACACACTACACCCACCTAAAACTAATTCCCACTTTGACCAGAAGTAACCAAAACCACTTTTTTGTCTATGGCTTTGTGACCCTGCTGTGTGCGAACTTCATGGTAATTTCATCACCATAATAAAATTTTGATTCATCACCACCACTTGCTTTTTCTGCTGAGCAGAAAAAACAAGCTAAAGAGACTTGTTAGGCTGAATAGGGCATTTCTTCTTTTCTCTCCACTGAACAAGAGGGTTATAGTCACAAAGACAGAGGTCACCCTAGTTTGCAGACAGGAGTTTACAGAATTTTGACCAGTTTATCAGGCACCAGCTGCACAGAGGCGATGGCTTGGCAGGCAGTTTTAGCATCCTCTTGGGAATTACTCTGACCAGCAGTTCGGTGACAGGTATGTAGGCAGATGCATTTCAAGGTAAAAAGCTGTCCTGAAGCAAGTGTAGTTGCTAAGATTTGGGAGTGACTCAGGTGGGTGAGTCGTTCTGCCATCATAATCTCATGAGTCAAGCAAATAAACTGTAATGACTCATTTTGAAAACGCAGGCACTGGGCAACGACTGCATAGCTTATGATTTCATCCTTGTCAATTATTGAGAAAATACAAAGAGTGAATTCAAATTTCTTTTTAAATAGTAGTAGGTCACTGAATGTGAGTCAGTTAAATGATCAGTAATTCTGATATGTAAGAAGCAAAACCTGTCGGTTTGATGCCCACATCCTTTACTCAAAATCTTATGATCCCCCATGCTTTTCCACTAATCTCCACTGCTTTTTCTGGCATTGCCTGTGACCTCTCCAACCTTTACTCCTCACTTTGAAACGTATGCATCCTTTATCCCTTCCACCTGTATCAGTTCTATATCAAGACTTTTTCCACTTCCCTCTCTTTATTCTCCCGGGGTTTTAATTAATCTCAGTTCCAAAAGCATTATTTGCCCTTTCCTGTACCACTCACACAAACAGATTTTATGAAGTCATAAGCCCTGGAAATTGCATAAGTTTGCAATAAATATTTAATGTGAATTCTTGTTCGAAATAGGACAATAAAACTAAATGTTTCACACGATTCTCCGGGGGTGTCTCGCCCTTACTGGAACGCCCTGAAGTGAAGCAGTACCTTGATTAATGCTGCCATCTCGCGGCCGTCCGAGAAATTAAAACCCCTGACCTACTTAAGACCCATTTAGCTCTTTCATTGACTCAATACTTCAGAGCAGACATCCAGTGAAGTGTGTAAGGAGATAGCTCCGAAACTGTCATTTGACATTACATTCTAGTTTCATGTGATGAATTTAGATTTTGTGCCAAATAGTGCACTTACTAGAAATATTTTGGGGGTTTTCTCCCATAAAAGAATATATAAAGACAAAACAAAAAATAAAATAAATCAAAAATTTGTTATTTAACAGGAATAAAAATGTTTATTCAAATGATTTGTATATATTTCATTTTCTCAAATATCTCCCAGCTTCAGTTTATACGACAAAGGATTTTTTCTTATAATCTGTGAAAAGTAATAAAATTACAGCCAAATAAGTACCATTGACTTCAGGGGAGGAAGACCAGACCTATTTCAAAAGCTATAAAATAATTGCAAGGATATCATTATATTTTAGAATAAATCTAAAGCATGAGTGTTCCAGCATTTTCAGGGTAAGAAATCTGCCTTAACAATTCATGAATCAAATTCCTTTTCTCCCAGGATAACTTCATTTTTGTCTACACTCAAAGTTAGAATACTGAACAAATCTCTCTCAGGAGTCTTTTAATGGCATCTGCTTTTCTCCATTTATTTTACAGGTAGTTAAATGTTAGCTTTAAGACTGAGTGCTAAAACTTGATATGCCTTCCTCCATCAGAATCCCTGCTAGATTTTTTTCATCCGTGAAAGACTGTGGCATAGATTAAGAGCATTTGCCTACCAACCAGTCTTGCAGTGCCTGCAAGTGTTTTGTGTCAGTGCATGGGATGGCAGGCAGATAGTATGAGGGACTGCAGAGGGATGGAAGTGCTAAACTTCTTGGGCATGAACTGGCTGAAAGATAATAAAAAATTTACAACTCTGAATGAATATGAAAACTTGAGCAGAATCTATTCATTATCATTCTGAAGAGCTTATAATTTGTTCATTCCAAAACCTACTCATCACTAAGAATATTATTGGTCTTCCTCCTATATTTCCATGACAACTTCCCTAGAAATTCAATCTTTACTCCAACAGCTGTATTAGTAAACAACATAGACATTGCCAGTGCAGCTACTTGTCATCAAAAAGTCATCTTCCCTAATTCATAACCCTGGAATGGAAAGGGGATCTGTTTTCTCAAAGCCTTGTTTTCATACACTTCTGTAAAGTAAATGGAATTGCTTTATAGAATCACAAAATGCTTTAACTTAGCTAAAAGCCTGTTTTAGATATTTTTATACCTAGTCACAATACTGTGAATCATTATCACTGTGCTAAGCAGCTCCAAAAAATAACAAGGGTAAAATAGTTCAGTGCATTTAATAATTAGGCTTTCTTTCAGATACAATGTTTTATTTCTTCCTTCTTGATAACCATCAAAATAAAACTAGCATTCGGAGCAGTTCACAGAAAAGGGGATGGGGAAATGACCACATCTATGCTTAACTCTACCAGTTTGTTCACAGTGATGAGAGTCAGCTGCCAAACAAGAAAATTGTTACAGGCTCAAACAGAGGACTGGATGAAAGCGGTGAAAAAGATCTCAACTCTAAAAAGTCTAGTAAAAAACATGCCATATTGAGAAGTTTATTATTTGCACAAGGATACTGAGATTAGTAGATGAATTAGTAAATTAGTTGAGTGTAGTAAATTGCTTCCTAAATGAACTGAGGGTCTGGACAAAGTGAAGTGAACTTCTACAAGTTATGCAGAAAGGGAAGTTTCACCCTCCAGATTGAAAACAGGGGGAAAACATATTATTCCAGATAATTCTTAAAACTGGTTTCATATAACATTTTGGTTGTAGGAGCGTCACACTAAAAGCCAGGAGCTGTAGATGGATTTTGAATATGGTGTAATGGGGATGTTCAATACTGGAACCACTATTAAAGGCTGGATTAGTTGAATGGGAAGTATAGAAGTAAAAAATGGTAGATCACATTCAGAGGCCCAAACAAGAACACTGATACTCTGAACTGAAAATTTAGAAGCCTTAAAATGAAAGAGGATGAAAACCAATTGTGTTTCCCCTGATCTTACGAGTTGTCACTGTAGTACAACCAAAGCAAATATAATCCTTTCCAGCTAAGAAACTGTTCTGTTGTCCTGCTGACAATTTGAGGAACTGTGCATAATTGCAATGGATCTGTTGAAGAAAGGGGTTGTTCATTAAACAAAATTTCAAATAGACATAGAGGAGATCACATGGGCTTAAGAAGAAAAAGAAAGAAGCCCCAAAGACCAGGCTTGCATAGTTTAGTGAAACAAAGGCTGAGAAAGGATATAATTAATGGCACTTTACTTCTCCTACTGGGAGAAAAGTGAACAATGAGACCCTAAGTGAGTATCATTTCTTGTGATTAAAACCAGATATATTCTGTCTATTCTGCTTTGCTTTCTTCCAGTGAGGAGAGAATTCAGGGGGAGAAGAGGAAGTAAAAGGCAAGTGGTTTTGGCCCAATGGAATGATCCCCGAGTGATCATTCCACCCAGCACCACTTTAAAACTAGTTGCAGTTTTCTATAAAGCTATTTTTTACACTGCACTACTGGATCTTGGGGCTTTCACTCTTCAGCTGTGCCTACCATGAGTTCAATCACAGTGTAAATGTCTAATTATATCAACTAATATCACGCATTCAGACTGCAGATCTCTCACTAGTCACCTAAGGCTACCTTCAGAGTCAACAGGAGAAAAGTGGGATTTACAGGCACAGTTTATCTGCCTTACCATAAATTTGTGCTGCAACATCAGTTAAATGGCATCACAGATGCTCATGCTGAATGATTAGCTGAGAAATGGACTTCTAAAACACAGCAAGCAAGATGAATCTTGATCTATCTTTCTAAAATACACGTTAAAACACAGGCTGTATGTGGTGTCCACATGCCCCAGACACCACGGACTCAGGAGAAAATGAAAGCCACTCTGTCTGTGATAGAGATAAAGAAAGAACTCAGAACAGCTGTGGTCTGAGCCATTTATTTAATGCATATTTTAGTAAGAGCTGCACATGCTAGAAGCAATTAACAGAAGTCAAAAAAAAAAAAATATAGCTCCAGAATGAATGCGGACTGAAATTATTTTGGGAGTCCTTTTATCATCATAAGCTATCATCATGAGAATACAACTGGAATCAGTTTCTGTGAATCAGCAAATCCAACGCAACGAATGTAGCTCTGCATGCACTTTGGGACCGCATTATGCCTTTTATAATTTCTGTTTACCACTTGGCATCCTGAAGTATCATAAAAAATCAACAGCCTTCACCATTCACTGTGTAGGGCTCTGAAATGCTGCAAAACACTATGATGAGCAAGAATGAATACTGCCAATTAACTTCATTTATAGAAACATTCTGTCCTTAAAAGTCCATTACCTACAGACTATGGGTTTGATATTTTCCTTCTTTTGCACACAGATTGCAAAGGGATGAACATTTTTCTGTGTTTGTAGCTGTGATTAAAAATTATTTTAACTTTCTTTTGTTAGTTGTACATAAACAACAATGTTAAAGGCTGTGGGTTGACAGACAAGCATGTAAGTGACAACTTTCCTCTGCTCTTAACAGTTGTTCAATCAATTCTGAGATGAATAATAAAATGACACTGAATAATATAGTCAGTTAATATTCTAAGAACTATGCATAACTAATAATTGTCCCTTTTTATAGCATATAGTATGTAGGTCATGGAAATTCTCATTTCTTGTTGGGTTTCTTTTTCTGAATTCAATACAAAACAAAATAATCACAATTATCACTGTGAAATCAGCATATACAACTACATACTCTTGTAGATAAAAGTGATTAAGTACATATATCTCCATTATCTGTTCCAGGATTTTTTGGGGGCCAGCAAAGCCAGATTTTCTGCCACCTTCTTTTCTACCTTGAGTAGCATATGAATTTGCTTTAGGCAATTTATTTTCCTAAGTTAATTTCTTGTAATGTCCAATGAAGCTCAGAAAGAGAAGTAATGGTTTTGTGAACACAGTGACTACCCAAGTCACCTGTGATACATTTAATTGAATAAAATCCCACAACCTAATAAAAAAGACAGCTATCCTCAAAATGATACTCCCTGAACTTCAAAAATCTTATTGCCTTTTATTAAATGAACTGAATTAAGATATACTGCTTTACACAGATACAAGATATGACATTGTCTTGGTTTGAGACAAATTTGGAGGAAAACGCCTGAAATGAACGTCACTCTGATGGAAGGCAGATTTCAGCAGCCCCTCCCCCACCAGGTTCAGAAAGAAATTCCTCAGAGGAAAGTGAAAAAAGCCCTATTTATTTAACAAGCAAAGTGCATGCAGGCACGGAAAAAAGAATGAATAATGTTAAATTATAAACTTCTCGCTGTGGAGAAGACCTGGGAAGATTCAAAGTCCTTTGTGGGTGTGGCTCTCTCCTCTCTGGAGCTGGGGTTTGGTGTGGGCCCCTCCGGGCCACAGTGTTAGCCCTCCCGGTCCCTTCTGGTGTTGCTGAACAGTCCAGAAGAGAAGAAGAAGAAGCCAAAGCCCCAGGAAATTCCTTGCTTTAGCTAACAAACAAGAAGCTAGCTAAAAAGCAAAAGGAATGTAACTCTCTTCCCTGCTGCAGAAGCCGAGAGCTGAGGAGAAGAGCCAGTGAGTTATGTCTATTTTTTGAACACAAGCCACCAAAAGAATTTCACTGCCTCCCAACCCCTCCCCAAAAGGTACAGAAAGCCACAGGATTCATGTCTGGGCTTAGCATCATAAAGTCACCCCAAGACAGACATGCATCTGAGTAGAATATGACATCTGAAACAAACAAAACAAAAAATCTTAAGCACCAAGTTTTTTATTATTTTTGGAAAAAAAAAGAGTTTCTGATATAGTGTCAATGTACCTAAGAGCTCAGCTGCCAAAATATAGCATGTTCTTGTGAGATACTGTGGTACTGTTGTAGGGCAGTATATCTCCATAATCAAAGTGACCCAGGCATGTAATTCCTCTGAGATGAGTAACAAAGTGCTTGTTTATGTCAGCTGAGGAGTTGATCTAATATATGAAAGTCATAAATGAAAATATTTAATTATCTTCTCCTAAGTTGTCTAGTTAACAATGGCCTCTTTTTTTTAAAAAAAACCCACAGTAATTTTATTCCTTGCATTCATTAGATGAATGGTGTGTGTTTTTTTAAAAAGAACACTTGTGGGAGAGCAGAATGCATCATACAGGACTAGTAATGCTCTTTTAAAATTTTCTAAAATCAGCAGCTCCTTAGTTCCAAAGAACCCAAAGACCAATTCTGCTTCTGATACCAACCCAAATGGATTCATATGAACATTTCTCCATATTTCCTGATCTAAGAGGTCAGTAGGTTTTTGAGATTTTTAAGAAAAATAGAAAAATTCTGAGTATGGACATTTTCTTCACCATAAAGTATTTGCTGATTAATCAGAAGAAATTTAGGGAAAAACTCTCAACTTTTATCTTGTAATTAAATTATTAAATAATAAATTATTTATATAAGAATGAAAAAAACAACCTAGGAACTTACATTTCAATGTTCTTAACTGACTACTAAAGCTATTGATAATATCTTGGATCCTGGAAGTTTTCCCACACCTACTTTACTTTTGGGTGTTATGCTAATAAATAAAACTCTATTTGATGTAAAATGTAATGTCTTATTTAACTTCCATCATTATTCTGTTGCTTTTGCATGATTGTCCCAAATCTTAATGGTAGGTAAATGTTGGAAAAGGAAAAGGAAAAGGAAAAGGAAAAGGAAAAAACAAAATAAACTCCAGATAAAGTCAGTCAGTTACAGTTGTATTTCATAGGAGATTGGAGCTAAATTCAAAGAAAATTCCTTTTGCTCTCCTCTCTTGTCCATGTTACCCTGCCTAAAAATTTCATAGCTAGAAACAGATACAAGTTATGGCTGATCAAAAAATATGGGCCATGAGTTTACATGATTAGAAGAAACTTGGGTGGACTTATTTGGCACTTGGTTGGGAAAAGAGAAAATCCTCTCTTTTCTCAGCTTTTTTCCAGTTCTTATTTACAACTTGGAACAGCTGGAAAGTATGTTTAACACAATCAACTACAACTCTCCAATTTAACAATTAAATTATTATACCGGCCTTCCACATACGAAAATGGGATTTTAATGTCCTCCTAGATAGAACATGAAAATGAATCAGCAAAGGGATCCAACTAATATTTTAGGCCCCAGTGCAAAAAATCTCTCTTTCTTGTTTTAACTAGGAGTTTTATGAAGTGAAGACTTTATATTTTAGGCCCCAGTGCAAAAAATCTCTCTTTTTTGTTTTTAACTAGGAGTTTTATGAAGTGAAGACTTCGGAATAAAATACAATTCAGTTATCTCAGCACTGTTAACACAAAGTGCCAGCTTAGAGCAGACATGGCCAAATTAATAAAAACTTCACAGTTTGTCTCATGTCATTTACTCCATGGAAGCCTGGACCATTGTTTCAGCAGCTCTTAATAGTGCAACTTCCCTGCTCTGAAGTTAAAACAGGACAACTTAAAAAGATCATGTGTTCCTTTTAACTCTCTCAGGACTTTAAACCAACCACAGGGACTTTGCTCTTGGTACAGAGACCAAGCACAGAACACTTCAGCTCCAAAGAGAAATGTGTCAGAAAGTTGTGAGAACACCAGGATATCATGGAAATTGTTCTACGACCTTCACAACAGTGGAGACAAGTAACAGCTACTGCAATTAAGAAGTCCAGTGGAAGCAAAGTGACACAAGTCAAACTGTGTACCCTTTTTGATCTCTGTCAAGTCCTGATGCAGAGATAATAAGCATGTGGACCAAATTCTATCACTGTGATGTTGAGTTTCAGGAGAAATTCACATTATACATGTCTGCAATATAATAAAGACTTTGTGTCACACTGCCAGCATCAGCTCTGACTTTAAGGTAACTGTTTGGTCCATCATCTTCTGTGTGATGCACTATGAAAATGATGTTTTCATGGAAAAAGTATTTGTACACTGATAAATCTCTGCACACCAAAATAGGACCTCTGTTTGGGCTTTTTTATTGTATTCTAAATAAATATTAAGGGTATCATTTTGCTTTTTAAAAGAATATGCAAATCATGCTTTGTTAAAAATTGTGAGTTGGAAAAACTCTGACAAGTCAGAAGAACGTGAAAAAGAGTATAAAAGAAATGCAAATTCCAAGCAGCTGTTTCAACATCTACCTAAGAAATTATTTTCACTTATTCTGATAATTAGGGGCTTCTTAATTGCTAAAAAATTTAACTTCAACTTTTTTTTTCCCCAATTCTATTTAAATTGAATCCTGGAATCACTCTATCTCATGTTTTTTTCTTTAACCAAATTTTTTATATCTTTTCTACTCCACTTCTTGGATTTTTTTATCACATGTAAATAATCAAATCTATCCAGAAGCACTAGTCATATTTATTATCCACATAATAACAGGAGAGTTTATATGTCTCTAAACCACTCAGTTGTGAGTACTGCTCAGTTATCTATCAAAACAAATATCTCTACTACTATCTCAACCTAACCCTGAGATCCCACAGCTGAGGTTCTGTGTCTAGTGCCTGAACTGTAGTTGTAGCTGCCAAGGATGATTTCAGATGTGTTGAATACATGAGCCTTCATGGAAACACAACTCAACAATTTTGAAAATGTGATCTTGCACAGGCATTTGTAAATACTAAGAAAAAAAAAGTATTTGCAAATACTTCTGAAATAACCTAGAGTCTTGGTCTGAAAAATAGATTTTTCACCAGTGTTAATC